>NW_012106753.1:931644-985787 GCF_000951045.1 Mandrillus leucophaeus
AATAAATTTAACCAAGAAGGTAAAATACCTCTACAAGGAAAACTACTAACACCAATGAAAAATGTTTAATAGGACACACATAGATAGGCATTTCATGAATTAGAAGAATTAATATCATTAAAATGACCACTCTGTCCAAAGCAGTCTACAGATTCAATGTAACCCCTATAAAAACACTAACATCAATTTTTACAGAAATAGAAGAAATAATCCTAAAATTCTCATGGAAAAACAACGACCAAAAACCAAATATCCAAAGCAATCCTGAACCAAAGGAATAAAGCTAGAAATGTCACACTATCTGATTTCAAATTGCACTACAAGATTACAATAACCAAAACAGCATAGTATTGGTGTAAAAACAGACACACATAGAAATGGAATAAAATAGAGAACCCAGAAATAAATACACATACTTACAGCCAATTGACTTTTGACAAAGTAATTAAAACATACAACAAGGAAACGACACCTTCTTAAACAAATGGTAGTCCAGTGTGGTAAAACCACTGGAGTTTTCTGGTAGTGAGTTGAACGACATTATTTGACATAGAATTTTGAAGAACCCATTTGTTGCTACATAGAAAAATAATCTATGTGAAATTGGGCAGGGATGAAGTCAAGGAGATTACTTATGTAGTAGTCCAAAATGAGAATTAGGGGTAAAATAATAGAAGTGGTGGAGGATAATGAGTTCAAAATATATATTTCAGATACCTTGAAATGTTTTGTAATTGATTGTGTGAAGTACATATGAGAAAGGAGGAGTCACGAATGACTGTAGTTTATTTAATTTGAGCAACAATAAAGTAAATTTTGGGTTCAATTTTTGAGACAGGTGAAAAAGATAGAAGTAGCATATTACAAAGTATATTCAAAGGTTGTTTTAGATGATTATATTTTGCATTGTTGATTTGGGAAGGGTAATTAACAAATTGTCAGAAAAGCAAAATACCTGAAAATCTATACCAAGATATGTCAATATCACAATTCTGTTTATTTGAGATTTGCACAATGATGATCTTCAAAATAAAAATAATTTTCACAGAAAGTATTTTATTTGTTGTGACTGACTTCTTCATCTCACAAACCCTTAATAATTTTTATTTGCTTTTTTCAGGTTTATTTTTCTATCAAAATATTTGGGTAAAGGTTATGTAAATACCAGAATTTATCAACCCAGAAATAGGAAGCATAATTTTGCATGTAGCTTACATAGGCTACTTTGAAAATAAAAATGCTCAAATGTTAATTTATAGCCTATTATCTCTTTTGCTAATGTAATTTAATATCATGGCATTATTAGTATATTGGAAAAGTGGAAACATTAGTTATAGACTCCATAAACCAAGTACTCAATATTTCACTTCTTTTAGACGACAATGACAGTTGTTCAACATCCCCATCTACATCTATTGTAAATGATCCATGGACTTTGCTCAGGCAGCAACCTAGCCAGTCCCAGGGGAAGAATCATGATTTGTCTAATTCATTTACATTTATCCAGCAATTCTTGTAATTGGGAGGAGAGAAACGTAAGGAGATTAGCAACAGAACCCAATAATGCCTAACAAGATATTGTGTCGAGGTTACTCCTTTATTGCTCTTTGCTATTTTCAGATTCCCCAGGGAAGTTTCTCTGGCTCTTTTTTTTTTTTCTCCGTAAGATACTTAGAAGTTATCTGGGCCTGGAACAGAGGAAATTATTCTCCAAGTTTTTGTCACACCTGTGCTTTGTGTCCTGCAGTGCCAAAAATGTGGGAATTTTCTCCAGTTTGAAAGTAAAAATGATCAAGCTTCTGTTTGTCATTTCCTATGGGCAAGTGCTTACATTCAGCAATGCTTATTGGCTAATTCTTCATCTACTTTTTATATTTCCAAAGTTGTTGGCATTCTTTGTCTATTGTTAGCTCCCATTCTAGTGTAATTTTCCCACGTTTTTAAAACATTGATTATATATTTGCATTTTGGTACAATTTTGGGAGAAAAAAGAATTTCAAAAATCTTTAATTTCAAACTAAAGATTTAATTAGAAGTATCTATTGAATATTATTTATGAAATATTCAGGGGGTTGGCAAAATCTAATAAACTAATAACACAAAACACTGTTACTATACATGGAAAGCTATTTCTTAAAGTTAGACATTCTCAAAATAGTAATGATCAGACTATCTTAATGGTATAATTTAATCATGTATTACAGGTAACAAACCATGGAAAATCACATAATAAATCAC
This sequence comes from Mandrillus leucophaeus, assembly GCF_000951045.1. NCBI lineage: Eukaryota > Metazoa > Chordata > Mammalia > Primates > Cercopithecidae > Mandrillus > Mandrillus leucophaeus. Next base: position 933,883 of record NW_012106753.1, read on the forward strand.
TAATGGAATTGTATCTGTTTCACTGCTTTCAATTTCTAGAACTCATTATGCATTTTTTCCATGATTTCTCTTTAAAGCAACAGGAAATAGAAATGTTTGCCAGAAAAGGACATGAAATGTTGAATGGTACTGTTAGTCTCATTTCAATTTTGAATCCTCTATTGTGAGTATTTATGTGATTTGTGAACTGCATCTATATTGGAAATTAAAATGGAAGCATTTTGGCAAAAAGGTTTGATTCTTTTATGTAAGTTTGCATGTATAACTTTAATTAGAGTTTGGTGACCAGGCCAAGACAGAATACAAAATGGGATTATTTATGAACTTTAAGAGAACCAAGAATGCTGATGTAAAAGGTCAATTAAAATAATGCATGTTATGAAAACTGGTGCTGTGCAAATGCAGGTGTCACATAGATTCATTCTAGGTGAAATAGTGGATTTTCATTGCTTCTAGAGGAAAAACTGGCAAATTTTCTAGTAACATCGTATGCCAAACATCACAAGTTTGAGTGGTATTATCTATAGCTGTGATGCAGGACTTTTCTTGGCCCCATCCTTAAACTCACAACAGGGGTACCCTCTCTACTCAGCCTGCTGCACTCACCCCCTTGCAGGAGGGAGCAGGTGAGTAAGTGCAGGACCTGGCTGGCCGCTGCAGGTGCCAACACAGGAGGAAGCTCCATGAGGTGCCCGTGGCCAGACCAGGTGTGTCGCCTCGAGGGGATGCAGTGGCACCCAGGAGAGGGTGCTTGCCACCCTGAAGCCCTACAAAGGGTATTCCAGTGCTCTTTTAGTTCTGCCGTTCACAGTCTGATGGACGGCAGTGTTTTAGCAGCTCAGTTGGCCCCTTGCCTCGTTGCGTGGGGCAGCTACCCTCTGCCTGCAAGGGCAAAGGGCCAGTGTGAAAGCCTTTTCTAGGTACCTGCACTTGGTGGTGAGCTCTTGTCCAGCATCCAAGAAGAAAGAAGTCACTTGGATAATTGAAGGATGATGAAGGTAGATAATTTTATTGAGTGATAAAATGGCTCTCAGCAGAGAGGGGAGCTGGAGAGGAGAGCTGGAGAGAGCACAGGAAGGGCAGGTCGTCTTTCACATTGTTTCGTTCCCGAGTCAGGTCGTCTCCCCCTCTACCGACTGGGTCTGGGATCTTTATAGGCACAGGATGAGTGTGTACTGATTGGTTTGTGAGTATGCAAAAAAAGGTTAAAGCAAAGCCACCACTCAAAGGTGGGCATGACAGTGTAGAAAACCAATTAGGAAAGGGTAGATATATGTAAAATACGTGAAGGGTGGGGATCAATCAGAGGAATGTGTGCCAAGCAGAAGGACACGTTCTCAGTCCAGTCTAAAGATTTAACTTCTAGTTTGGCTTTCAGGCTTTCAACTGTCTTCGGTTTAGAGGTGGAGTTTCACTGAGAACCTGCCCCTTATCTGCCTAGGCATTTGGGGCATTTGGTTGCCTTCTATCACTGCCAACTGCACTGCTTTTTCTAAAAAACAAACAACAACAACAAAAAAAAGCACACAAAAATCTTAAAATTCTTTAGTAAGAACTAGTACTAGACACATAATTATTATTAATAAAGAGGATACATTACCAATAAATACTGTTAGGAATAGTTAATAATGGCTGGGCGTGGTGACTCACACCTGTAATCCCAGCACTTTGGGAGGCTGAGGCGGGTGGATCAGGAGGTCAGAAGATCGAGACCATCCTGGCTAATATGGTGAAACGGGGTCTCTACTAAAAATACAAATTTAGCCAGGCGTGGTGTCCGGCGCCTATAGTCCCAGCTGCTCGGGAGGCTGAGTCAGGAGAATGGCATGAACCTGGGAGGTGGAGCCTGCAGTGAGCTGAGATAGTATCACTGCACTCCAGCCTGGGCAACAGAGCGAGACTCTAAGAAAAAAAAAAAAATCTGGTATTGCTGATATTACTACCCCATATATTACCTGTTCCTGAGGCAGTTTTGCAAGCTGTGTTTAAATTAGAGGGGAGAAAACAACATAAAATTATCCTCTTCCTCTAAATCCATCAGATAAAGACCCCACAGAGGTTAGAAGTTGAGAATTGTCAGTTTTCACTCTTGTTTCTCTTTGTCTTCTTGGTTATTTTCTCCTCTCCATAATAATTCAAGACAATACATTGCCAATGGGTGCCCAGTCCTTTAATTTGTGTGCTTTTAAGACCCTTACACCTAACAGTCCCCAGACAGGGAATAATTCTTCAGATGTTAATAAAATAAAATATTTTCCATTAAATTGAAGGGGAAATGTCACTTAGTTATCTAAAGAACATAGAAATAATTAATGGGCTAGATTTTTATGGACTATGACTTTGAAGTGCCTTGAAAACTTCATTGGAAATTCTTGTCTTCAAAATTTTAGTCAAATTGGTAATCAAATGGTGTGCAGCCTCAGAGGAATCAAAAAACAATATACACTAGAAGCACACACACACAAGAAAGTCTGATGTTTGTAAAGATCTAAATGACTACCGTGCAAACCTCGGGTTTAGTTTCTGGATATAGGTTATGATCCAGAGATGGTGCAGATCAAGAATGATCTGGTTTATTTATTTACTTGTTTTCATGTCTCTGCTGACATATTCTATATTTTCAATCATTATTTTTTCTTCATTTTTTTCTGAACATATTTACAGTAGCTGCCTTAAATTCAATGTCAGCTACATGCTGGGTTCTGTAGACTGCATATAGGGTATACGTCATGTTCCTGTGTCTCTTCAAGTCTGGCATTTTATATTGCTTGCTTGTTCTTTATTGCATAAAAAGTTTTAGACCTTTGCATTTTGTTATATTTATATGAATAGGTTTGAGTTTTTTTGTAGATTTCAACTTAGTTACTTGTTGTTCATTCTGAGCTTGTGCATTCTTGATTGGATGATGATTAGAAAGCCTAATATTTGCCCCCCCAAGCAATTCCAAATGGGTGGGATCCTACATATAAACTCTGTTTCCTTCTCAGTTCCTTACATGGTAAAATTTTGTACTTTGTCAGGGTAGATATAGTTTAAAACTTACCACAGTTCATGTACCTTATCCAAAGTTAAGGCCTTTCTCGTATCTAAGCTGAAGGCTTTGAGTATTAACAAAGTGTGAGAATGGAATAATTTCCTCTGATCTTCAATATCCTATAGAATTTTTCACCCACTAGTATCCTTTTTCTTCTCTCAAATCCACAGAACCCATGCTCTGTAAGCTATAGATAGGCTTTTCTTGGGCAAAAACACTGAAGCTCTTATTCAGAGACTCAGAGTGGGTCTTTGTTTTCCTTGCTGCATAATTTATTTTCCCAGTCTAAAAATCTCAGGGATTACAGTTGCTTCACCTATCCTGAAAACTTTCCTTGCTTTCTCACCTCACTGGAAAGATCACATTCTGCTTGAACTTCAGCTTGCTATGCCACAGTTGTAGAATTATCCCAGAAAGACGGGAGGATCTAATGAATGGGGCTCACCTTTTTGCATTCCTGTATTCAGGATCAGGGGTTAAGATCAAATACCCAATCACAGTTGCCTGTGTTTATATATTTTGCCCAATTTTACATAGAAATATAATGTGCAAGCTTCTTCTTTACCAAGTGTATTGCATAAATAAGAGCATGCTTTCTTCAAAAAAACCATTACATTTCAGAAATAATGTGTAAATTATCATATATTTCTCTTGTTGGAAAGAATTCACTTCTATTTCTGGCAGATCACCTTTACCAATTGAGAATACACCATTTTCCCATTTGAATTTATCTTATTATGTAAGGTATTCTATGTTTGGACAACTATGCTGCTTGCATGCTAACTTTCATGGTTGCCAGCTGAAGTCTGAGTTATCATGATAATTAAACATGGGAGCCATTTCCTGAGTTGTTTGTCATAGACTTCTAACTTGTCAGGATCTAAACTGATTTTTTGGCTTCATAGGTTCCTAAGAACATAGGAAATTCTTTTCAAGTACTCTCACCCTTAACTGACATTAAGTAGGGGTACATCACAAAAAATCCAATTGAGAATTGAGCTGATTCAAAGCAGAGCTTCACTCTAGGTGAAGGCTAGTGTACTTTTGTGTAAATTTGCACCTCAGCTGTATTTCTTTAGGGACTGCACGAGCAAATCTTGGGTGTTTACTGGCTTCCTTCCATCTTACGAAAACCTGATGTCTGTTTTAGCTTATGCTAATATACTTAAAACTGTGAACATGTCTGCTCAGCATCTCCACCTTTTCCCTGGCTGCCTTCAAATCACTGTGTACAGTAATGCCAAATGCCTTAGGAATCAAGGTGGCACAGAGGATTTATGCCCAGATATTGTCCCTCAGTTTGTGTTTGACTTGGTAACTGTTCAGTGCCTTGAAACAGATTTTTTATATATATTCTACTTGGTTTTCTGGTTGTCCTCAGTAGGTTGGTTGGTTTTCTTTAAACTAACAAAATATGTAGGCTGTGTAAACACATATTCTGTGTCAGTCTGTTCTCACATTGCTAATAAAGACATATGCAAGACTGGGTAGTTTATAAAATAAAGAGGTTTAATGGTCTAAGTTACACATGAATGAGGAGGCCTCACAATCATGGTGGAAGGCAAAGAAGCAAAGGCACATCTTACATGGTGGTAGGCAAGAAAGCATGTACAAGGGAACTCCCCTTTTATAAAACCATCAGATCTCATGAGACTTATTTGCTATCAAGAGAACAGTATAGGAAAGACCCACCCCCATTATTCAATTATTTCCCACGGGGTCCCTCCCACAACACCTGGGAATTATGGGAGCTACGATTCAAGACGGGATTTCGTTGGGGACACAGACAAACCATATTGTCTCCTTAAGCCCTAAAAATTTAAAGTGCTTTCCCTTCATTGACCTAAGTAAAATTCTAGGTAAACAAGGATTTTTTAAATGTCCTAATCAATGTTTCAAGCTTTCTGAAATTAAACTAACATTTCAAAATTAATTAGAATATTCTTGACCTTGTTGGTGTGCTAGTCTCATGGCTATAAACAGCACAGCACGAGAAAGTCAATACAGGATCTGGACAATGTTTTAAGATTGTCAGGATTGGCTATTAACAGATCTCTTTCACCCAACTTCTTTAGTCTTTAGAATATCAGGCAAATGAGCCAAGTAACAGTTGCAGGTCTTGATATAAAAATCTTATAGTAATAAGAAGAACTCTAAATTAAACACATAATTATGACAAAATATATATATATATCAGGGACAATAACATCAAAACTTCTGACAATGCACATATAATGTAAAAATATAATCTGATAGAAATGGAAGAAAACCAGCAAATATTTATCTTGTACAAATAAGCTATATGCTCTCTATGAACTGTAGAATCATACTAGCTAACAATAATAAAAAAAGAAATCTATTTTGATTATAATTTATAGTTTTTCTCCCTAGAGTTATATTCTTTCTGAAAAAAATTGATTATTTCTCCAGAATTAAAAATATATATTTACGCTGAACTAGTGGCCTTAAAGATTATTCTCTAAAATGCAAAGGTAACCATGAATTTCAAATATGGCAACACTAATTTGTGTTTTCCTACCACAACACTAAAATGAAAAATGCAAAGTTACATATTAAATGACAGATATAATGATAACCAATATTACATCTGAGACAGTTCATAGATTTTTAGGAATACACATACGTGCTTTAAGGCAGGGGTTCCCAAACCACAAGTTCATTACCAGTCCATGGCCTGGTAAGAAGCAGGCCACACAACAGGATATGAGTGGAGGGCAAGCAAAGCTTCATCTCTATTCACAGCTGCTCCCCATCGCTAGCGTTACTGTCTGAGCTCTGCCTCCTGTCAGATCGGGGCAGCATTAGATTATTACAGGAACGCGAACCCTGTTGTGAACTGCACATGTGAGGGATCTAGGTTTTGCCCTGCTTATGAGAATCTAATGTCTCATGATCTGTCACTGTCTCTCATCACTCCCACATAAGGCAGCCTAATTGCAGGAGAACAAGTTCAGGGCTCCAACTGAGTCTACATTATGGTGAGTTGTATAATCATTTCATTATATCTTACAATATAATAATAATAGAAATAAAGTGCAGAAAAGATGTAATGTGTGAATCATCCCGAAACCATCCCCTACCACCCAGGTCCATGAAAAAATTGTCTTCCATGAAACTGGTCCCTGGTGCCAAAAATGTTGGGGTTTGCTGCATTAAGGGATTCATTACAAACATGAATTCCAAGAATAGTATTGAGGCTGAACTATGATGATATGATTACATCTGTATCTATATGATAAATTATTTTAAATATGAGCACATTCATCTATAAACATGTAGATTCATCTTATATCATAGATATACTTATGATAATCCTTTCTTTAGTGTAACAAGGATTTCTATAACAGAAAGACAGATAGCTTGGATTAGAACATGGAATGAAACAGCCATCATTACATTAATTAGTAAAAAGTTGTAGGGTTTTTTTGGTTTTAGAATGTTTAAAAATATACCATTCAAAGTCTAATAAGAGGAAAGGGGAAAATAGCTAATTCGAACTCTTAGGTCTTTTAACATTAACTTGGACTTAAGATATTTGAAACAATGGAGAGTTAACTAGTAGATGTCAGAAAATATAGCAACTAGTCATTTCAAAAGAACAAGCAGTTTTCAATTCCAAAAACATTGAACATTTTTACCTGGGCTCTAGGAAAACTACATAAGAGGTTCTTATTTATGCAAATATAAAACAATAGCTAGATTTAAAAAAGAGATTTTTTTTTTTAAACCAACACACATATCAACTGTATGACAAGGTAATGTGTGAAAGGTTAGCAAAAACACAGATAGTGCTAAATCTCTCAAAACAATGTTTCTCTGAAAGATTCCCTTTTTCTAAATATTTCTATAGATTCTATTGACTCTGCGTGATATTTTATTTTCCATGGGTATTGCTTGAGTAATTGCAGTAGTTATTTTACAACATATGAAAAGCCACTCTTCTAATATTCGGAATAGAAATGAGGATATTTCTTTTATCTCATTATGAAAAAAAGAACTTAAAGAAGTAGAGACAAGTCTCTGCTTGTCTTAGCTCAATATGGATAGTACAGTTAATGTTTCATATTAATAATTAATTACATAAGTCTGAATAATTTAGACTTTGAGGAATAAAATTGAAGTCAGACTCTGCTGAGGCTATTTTGAGGTTTTGGCAAGACCAACCTGAGTCTCGGTGGGAGGGGCAGTAATCACCACTGTTGATTATCTTGAGAGAGGAGAGATTGCAGGAATATACATAAAAACATTTGTATAAAAATAAATTATAGTAAGAATGAGAAATCATACTGTTTTATTACAAATTAAGACATTCAAATAATTCTTGTCAAAATGTATGGAATAATTTATGAGCAGAGAAGGAGGTGATTAGATCTAAATATAGCCATAGAACAAGAAGGTTGAGAATTATTATTCAGATAATTTCAGGGACTATTTGCAGAGAGAATCTTTAAGGTTTAGTGAGGTAAAGAAAAAGAAAAAAAAAATAGCCACCACTGTATTCCCAAGGTTGAGACAAGTAGCAAGATATGACACAATAATCAGAATGTTGGGAGGAAACTATGTAAGCTTATTACTACTAAATCTGATCAAAGAGTGGAACTTCGGATGTACTGTTAATGGAATGAATAATAAATAATAGAGAATTTTTATTGGAACAGACTTATTTACCTAGTCATTTGAACAGCTATGTTACTCTGAGATCAGATGAGTCAGAATGCAACCCTCTTTTGAGAGGCAGATATAAAAAGAAAGTTAACTCCAGAGGGGTTTCACATAGGATTCTCAATTAATTGTAGCAGCAGAGAAAAGATCAAGTTGTGCTAGTAATACTCTACATAGAGCTAAAAGAGAAAAGTGATAATATTTTTCCCCACAGCAAAAACACATCAGTGGAGGAGGAGGAACTGAAGGAAGTTTGATCATAGTTGAATGTGTTGAAACATCATTGTGTGTATAAAATACTGCTAATGGAAATAAAGAAATATGGAAAAGAATGTTAAAGTTGAAAATATAAAACATGCAGTGGAATCTTATATTTTGTGCCATCGATATAGGTCAGTTTCTAGGAAAAATACTGTCTATTCCATTCTGATTCCTTTGCATTTATGCTCTCCAATTTGTAATATATTAACTAGAGAACACTTAAAGACAATTGAATTTTTTAAATTTCCCCTGAAGTATGGATGTCAATACTGAAAATTCAATCCATGTTTATCTGTGTCCACATACAGTGCTTCTTTCACTATACCGCGCACCATTGATAAGCAATTCCTGCCAGAATTTTTGTTTGGATTCTTCAGGGTCTCTAATTAACTAGAGAATATTTGGGTCATTTGATATTTAACTCAAATTATATTATACATCAAAACTTATAAAAACAAATCTCCATTCATTTATAAGTATTCACTCTTCAACAGTGCACAGGTTACTCATAATGAAGAAGTGAACAAGAGATAAATTCTATGCATTTAGAAAAACAGTGATCAGGCCAGGTGCGGTGGCTCATGCCTAGAATCCCAGCTCTTTGGGAGGCCGAGGCGGGCAGATCCCTTGAGGTTGAGAGTTCGAGACCAGCCTGACCAACATGGTAAAGCCCTGTCTCTACTAAAAATACAAAAATTAGCTGAGCATGGCATGGTGCATGCCTGTAATCCCAGCTACGTGGGAGGCTAAGGCAGGAGAATGGCTTGAACCCAAGAGCAGGAGGTTGCAGCGAGCTGAGGTCACGCCACTGCACTCTAGCCAGGGAACAAGAGCAAAACTCAATCAAAACAAAACAAAACAAAACTGTAATCAAATACTTTTGGGTATCTCTCTATATATTTTTCTCTCTCCTTCTCTTCAATTATGTTTTAGGGGGAAAAAAAAGAACACAAAATGCGTAGATTCTGAGGTGATACTGTGGTTTTTTTCAGGTACAATAAGTATGCAAGCATGTACAGCACAATCTACAACAGGAGGCTGTATGGTTTGATAGGGCCCCATCCAAATCTCATGTCGAACTGGAGGAGGGGCCTGGTGGGAGGTGACTGGATCATAGGGGCGAATTTTCCCCTTGCTGCTCTTGTGATAGGAAGTTCTCACGAGATCTGATGGTTTAAAAGTGTGTGGCACTTCCACCTTCGCGCTCTGTCTCTCCTACTAACAGGTGAAGAAGGTGCCTGCTGCCCCTTTGCCTTCCACCATGATTGTAAGTTTCCTGAGGCTTCCCAGTCATGCTTCCTGTTAAGCCTGCTGAACTGTTAGTCAATGAAACCTCTTTCTTCATACATTACCCAGTCTCAGGTCGTTCTTTAGAGCAGTGTGAGAATGGACTAATACAGTAGAGGTGGAGACAAGGGTATGGAAAATTGGATGCAATAAGATGCTATTGCCAGGCCAGGTACAGTGGCCCACACCTGTAATCCCAGTATTTTGGGAGGCCGAGGCAGATAGATCACAAGGTCAGGAGTTCAAGAGAAGCCTGCCAACGTGATGAAACCCCATCTCTACTTAAAAAAAAAAAGAAAAGAAAAGAAATACAAAAAGTAGCTGGGGGTGGTATCGTGCACGTATAATCCCAGCTACTCAGGAGGCTGAGGCAAGAGAATGGCCTGAACCCGGCAGGCGGAGATTGTAGTGAGCTGACATCACATCCTTGCATTCCAGCCTGGAGAAAAAAAAAAAAGAAAAGTAAAAAACAGATGTTATTGTCACTGGTTTGCTAATAATTATGCCATAGTTTGAACTTACCATCTTGTACTTAACATACATCTAAACTGAGCTCCAGCAATTTGGGCAATGCTATATCATCACCTCAATTCAAAAACTGTCCAGGTATAATTCTGATAAAATGTTTTATGCATTTAGAGATACTCATTGCTGGTTTTGTTCCTTATGAACTCTTACAGTTCTATGTTGAAAGAGAATATATATTAATTTTATATTGCTGAAATAAAGTAAAAAATTAAACATTTTCATCTCTTTTCGTGATATATGATTGAATCTGAATCATTTATTATTTTTACCTCATTTTTAATAATTTTCAGTTCTTAAAAGTTTTCCATGGGTTTTAAAATCCCAGGACAGGCAAAATATTTAATTTGTTACAATAATAATTTAGCAAGTTAGATGTCATAATAAGTTACATTTTTTTAAGAAGTCAAGAGCATTATAAAACAGCATTGGTAGTAACCATACTACTTGTTAGAAAGTATGTGAAATAATATGAAGCATTTGTTATGTTGCTTGACATTTTTAAATATAGGTAATTAATAAAAATAAATGACAACCCTGAAATAGTATTGACTGTGATAGAAAAAAAGTCAATAAATATACAATGGAAAGTTTATAGGCTACTATGAGAACAAATATATTGTTTTCAATGCCAAGTAATTATAAATTCTTTATAATAGTTAATATTGAATTTAATATTTTAAAAATCTGAGTAGTGTAGTTTTGCATCAAAACAGTTTTAATTCCTGTTTCGTTTAGAAGCTTTATAATTTGGAGAAATTGTCATGAAACTTTTTAAAATGGTAATACCTTCTATTAAATTCAAATACTTGGCATTCATCATAAACTTTACAGTCATTAATTAATACACACTACAGAGTAGGTGATAATCAAGTATTGTTATCAGTTTACAAAGAAGGTACTATCTCAACCTACAAACACAAAATAGGTTAGTAACACGTTAATATTCTATGCACTAACTGCTTTTATTTCCTTTTCAATTACCTCTTAAAATGAATCGCAAGGAAACAAAGGGAGATTTTTGCATAATGAGATCAAACGTTAGGATAAATAGCAACTAGGTGATAATTAATTAAGAACAATAATAATATTAAATTAAAGGTATCTCATCACAGATCTTATCTCTGAAAGCACCTCAAATCAACAAGGAGGAAGAAAAGAAAACAAACAAGAAAGTATCTGTTATGAAACCTAAAGTCATCCACAACTCTCAACTTCAGTTCTGAGAAGTGTTGTAGGTAGAATGAATAGTACACTAGACAACAACGAGCAAGTCAGGAACACTTGTAGGCCTGTCATGGCAAAGCTCAACAGTCAAGCAGAAACATCAGAGAAAAGCAGGAATTGTAAATGAGGTCAGGGTCAATTTGGAAATGTGGATGTGTCTTACTTGCCACCAAAGCAAGCCAAACCAAACTGAGCCAACCTACCTACCAACCATACAAAAAGACAAACACATCAAAACAAAAACAAAAAACAAATCCAAGCATCTAAGGGCATTTGTCTGTTTCTGTGACACATTGCAGAGAAATCAGGAGGCGTTAATCAGCTTGCGAGTTAAATTTTCTGATGAAAGGAATTATAATAATGATTACAAAAGGATAATGAAAATCTGTAACATGTTGGCCTTTTCTTTGACCCAAACAAATATCTTCGAGGAGAGGAAGGAGATACAACCACAAAGTGGAGTATCTGTGAGATGGTGTTCAGCGTTAGCAAAATGTAAATGATTTGCATTTTCAATTCACTTCCTGGGATGTTCTTTTTCCTATGCCTTTACAAACAGATGACCAAGAATAAATGTTACACATTCAAGAAATGTTAACAATTAAAAAAACTTAATCATGAGACCTACTCAGTTGCACTAATAAAATGGGCCAAGAAGCAAAGTGATGATGGAAAATAAAATAAAATTTTATATTATAAAACAAGTTAAATTTATAAACAAATCTTTATTTTTGAAAGCTTGGAACTTCAAGATTGTAAGTGTTCAAGAATAGATACTGAGACAACAGAATGCAATAAAAATTGAACTGGCAGTGTTCTGGATACAAACAAATAGAAGAAAGCAAATAATTAGATACACTATTTATAAGAAAACATAAGAATTAATAGCATTTCAAATGGCAAATATACAAAATACACAATACTAAACACTATGAACTGAATACGTTCCACAAAATTTTATGTTGAAATTAAAATTAAATCCCCAAGATCACGGTACTAGGAGGAAGGACCTTTAGAACATGATTCCGTCATGAGGGTACAGCTCTCATAAACAGTATTACTGGCATTACAAAAGCAGCTCCAGAAACCCCCTTCCCTTTGTGCCCTGTGAGGACAAACTCTGAGAAGACAATGTCATGAATGAATAAGTGAGCCTTCAACAGACATCGGATTTTCCTGATCAGGAGCTATCTACCATCCAAAATCATGAGTAATAAATTTCTGTTGTTTGTAAGCCACCAATTTATGATATTTTGTCCAAACAGACTAAGACACTAATTTAGAAGGATTCGGTAAAAATAAGATAAATTCAAATTACTTGTAACCCTTTGAAATAACAGCAGGCCCTTAATTCATCCCCACTGACTTTCTATGGATTTGTGTAATATTCTCATATATTTCGCCTCTGCATGCTGTACATCCACAAGCCATTACTGTTGTTCTTCTTATTGTTTTTCAACACCAGTTTAAATTTTGTTATACTTACTGTGTCCATTGCTCTTTCTTCCTCCTTGCATTTCTGTGTTTCTACTGGAAATGATTTTCATTGTGACTGAAAAAAATTCTCTTTTGTAATTTTTTATACTGCAGTCCTAACAACATCAAATTCTACAAGCTTGTTTGTTTAAAAATATCTTCGCTTTTCCTTTCATTTAGGTGTACAGAATTCTACATCAACAAAGTTTTTTATGTCCTTTTGAAATATTATGGATACATACTAGTTATACATATTTATGGACTACATGTGATATTTTGAAATAAAAATACAATATGTCACACTTAAATCAAGGTAATTAGGGTGTCCATTACCTCAAACATTTATTATTTCTTTGTGTTAAGAACATTTCAATTCAACTCTTTCAGTTATTTTAAAATACACAATGAATTTTTGCATATTTATAATACACAATAGTCACCCTATTGTGCCACTGAACACTAGATTTTATTCTTTCTACCTTTACTTTTGAAGCCATTAACTATCTCCTCTTTGTTGTCCCCTCTCCACTACCCTTCCCACCCTCTGATAAGCATCATTCTACTCTCTTCTTTCCTTGAGTTCAATATTTTAGCTCCCACATATTTAATGATATCATGCAAAATTATGTCTTTATGTGCCTGATTTATTTTACTTAACATATTGTCTTTCAGTTCCATTCATCATCTTACCCCAGTTCAAATAGTTTTCTTTTAATCAAAAAGAGAGGCAATAACAAATGCTGACAAGGATGTATATAGCAAGGGCGACCCTTGTACACTGTTGATGAGAATGTAAATTACTAGAGGCATTATAGAACAATGTGAAGGTTTCTCAAAAAAAACTAAAAATAGGACTATCATATGATCCAGCAATCCCACTTCTGGGAATATATTTAAAATAAAGGAAATCAATATATCTAAACAGATATGTGCACCCCCATGTTTATTGCAGCACTATTCACAATAGCCAAGACATGGAACCAATCTACATGTCTATCAATAGATGAATACATTAAAAAATACAACATAGAATATTATTCAGCCATAAAAGGAAGGAAATATTATAAACAGAGATTTTATTTTTGATTGTTTTATTTTCTTTTAGTGATTGCCAGCTTTTAACAATATATTACTCCATTATATTCTTTTTTTCATAGTTTTAATTCAGAAGTCCACCATTAGTCTCGACTTCTTTGAAAGCAATATATCTTTTTGGTCTGTCTGCTATTAATCTTTTTTTCCAGCAGTTTACTGCTTGTGAATGACCTTCTTTGCATTATCCTGTGACACTAAAATTTCACCAAGTATATTTTCTGGTTCTATAGTATATTTTATTCTTTTTAAATCAATGATGGTTACTATTGTTTAGATCTTTGATACTTTGATAAATATTTTCGCTACTACTTTATCATAAAAAACTGTACATTAAATTTTAAAATTCATAAGTACATACATAAGGGATGGTCTTGTAGTGCAGTTAAATTATAGTTGGCAAAGAAAAAAATTATACCTATTTAGTGCTGCTTTAAATGTCAGCCATTTTCCCCCAGTTACCCGATCTACATTTTCAATGCTACTTTCTCAAATGTATTTGTAAGAAATCAAAAGAGAGTCTAAATCATGAATTGTTAAGTTTTAGTATTCATATTATGTGAATATTAATATAATATTTTGTAACTGACATATTTGTAGTTTATCATTTTCCAGCATTTTATTTACTATTTTTTATGTACCAAAGACTGCATTTGCAACAATTTCCAGAGTATACATTCTTTCTAATTTAAAGAGAAATAAATGGAAATGTATTACCATAAACCATCTCCAGATACATAAGCTAATACATGACATTCCCACCTGATCATGATTATAAGTAATAATGAATATCTATCTATATATACTAATAATGTATATGTGTGTATATAGACATATATATGAGGAAACACAAGCCAATAAAAGCAAAAGACTATCTATATATATATTGGCTTATGTTTCTTCAAGGCGCACTAAAAGTATGCATGTAATCATCATACAGCTATTAAGGAAAACAGTATGTAGGTTCCTCAAAAAACTACAAATAAAACTACCGTATGAACCACAATTCCACTTCTAGGTTTATATCCAAAGGAATGAAAATCAATATGTCAAAGAGATATCTGTACTTTAATGTTAATAGCAGCATTACTTAAAATATCCGAAATATGTAATCAATCTTAGTGTCCATCAATAAACATCTAGATAAAGAAAATGACGTATATATACGCAATGGCATACTGTTCAGCCTTAAAAAAATAAGAGAAATCTTTTTATGAGTGACAAAGTAGCTGAATTTGGAGGAGCTTATGCTAAGTAAAGTAAGTTAAGTACAGAAAAACACATACCACATTATCTCACTTACATGTGAAATGTAAAATGGTCGAACTGATACAAGCAGAGAGTAGAATGGTGGTTACTAGAGGCTAAGAGGCTATGGAGGTAGGCAAGGGGGAGGAGTTAGTCTTGAACTTACTAAATCTTTCTATAAGCATGTCCATTTGACACTGCCTGTTCATATTAGGAGCAGCATGCATTCTATCTCAGACCAGAATTTATCTTTTTTAATGTTATGTACCATTTTTGATTTTAGTTAAAAGAATGTTTAAGAGAAGCCGACCTTCAATAAATTGCCATGTTTCAGCAAAAATTAAATTACATATTAATAAATCATTTTTAAATTAACATGTCTACCTTGAAAAACCTCATAAAATCAGAGTAACCATTTTAATAAGCATATTTCAGAAATACTTTCCATTGTAGGCATATTCTAGAAGTTTTAACAGCATGCTATGCTAATGATACTCCCACTCAACTTTAAATACTTTAAATACATATATGCAGGAGAAAAAAAAAAACCATCATCACAGAAGGTAATTAAAGGTAGAAATAAAATCAAGACAATTCTTAAAATATAGTTTAAATCTTTCTCATTAATCAGTCGTTTTTCAAATGTAAATCATCTAAGAAACATTTGATTGACTACTGTGTTCAAGGCTCTTAACGTTATCCTGGTGCTTTGCTTCAGGTTCTGCTGAAAGCCATGTCTGAGACAAGGTCTTGGAGCAAGTGGTTGATTTAGAGATGATCACGGGAAGCAGGGGTATGCGTGTGTTGAGAATGAGATGGGACAGGATTAAAAGCCACAACAAGGGTGCCCTATAAAATTCACTGTCGTAGGTTGCTTCTTTCTGTTGGGAGTTGCTTCTTTCTGAATCGGAGAAAATTAGAGGCGAAATGTGGAAGCTCTCACAAGAAATATTGGTGGCTTGGATTTTTATTTACTGGCTCCTGAGCCCCTTTATTTGAAGGTCACCACTAGGTCTATTATCTTCTTCAGGGGATTTAAGTGTAATGTACAACACTTAAACACAAAGTACAGTGTACATTGAACATGCAGGGAGTTTGCTCCAGGTACGAGAAAATGTCCCAGAGCAAATGCAGAAGATGAGCAACAGGCACTTGTGGGGTCAGATAGTGGCAATGTGAAATGAGCCTGAGGTCACATAGAATATTTTAGCCATTCTAGCTGAGATCAGTTGAGGACTAAGGAAGTATAATGCAGACAGTAGAAGTATCTACCACACCTGGAAATAGAAAAATGAGTAACCATAGGTCACTGAAGGAACCATTTAGAAGTCTGGAAGAAGATACTGGCTTTTAAATGAAAACTTAACAAAAAAAAAAAAAAAAGAATCATGTAAAATAGAGTTATGTAATAAATAAAATATATGCTCCAAGTGTTAAAGACTACATTTGCTAGGTAAAGAGTTACTGATTGTCAAGTATATTAGCTTCCTATTGCTGCCGAAATGAATTACCGCAAATGTCATGCCTTAAAACAATAAAAAGTTATTTCCTTACAGTTCTGGGAGCCACAAAAGTTCAAAATCAGGCATATTGAGCTAAAGTGATTATGTCCACAGGACTGGTTCCTTCAGGAGGATCTAGGAGAAAATCTGTTTCTTTGCCTTTTCCATCTTCTAATTCCGCCCTACATTCCAAGTCTCATGACTCCACCCCATGCCCTATCTTTAAAGCCAGTCAATGTAGCATCTCTCCTCTTTGAGCTCTGCTTCCATCCTTACAACTTTTCTCTCCCTGACTCTGACTCTACTGCTCCTCTCTTATAAAGATCCTTGTGATGATATTGAACCCACCTGGGTAATTCAGTGCCATCTCTCCCTTTCAAGATTATTAACTTAATCACATCTGAAAGTCCATTTTTTTATATAAGCTAATTCATTTGCAGTTCCTGGATTAAGATATGGATATCATTGAGAGGCCATTACTCAGCCTACCAAACCAGATACATTTGAAGTAAAAAGAAAATTTGAGAATTTTATCAGAGAACGAATGAATAAAATCTAGCTATTCTTTGATACTCTGGTGTTTTGTAAAACTCACATGTAGTTCTATCTACTTCTCCGATGGTGTCAAAGTTTTGATTTAAGACAAATTTTCTATGAAATTTAAACATCTCCAAATTGCAAATGAAAAACAAAATATGGATGGATTACTCCAGATCAATTTAGTAATTTTTTCTCTGATCAAAATAGTTTTTTGTGCCATTCAAATCTATGTTTGGACATAAAGAGTTGGGTTGAATATTCTGTAACAACTATCTAAAAAATTCATTCTTCTTTTCCTGTTATTAAGAAAATATTTAGCGTCGCTTAATCATTTCCCCAAAACGTATAGTACATTCCTTGTTTATTGTGGGGACTACTTACTTCATTTATTTACTACCGTTTTATCCCCTTTAAATAATGGGAACATAATTGCTGGCAAATATCCATAGACCGGACATTTTGGAAAAGCTGTTGCCCTAAGTCAGGGTAAAGCTGCCTTAGATGCCAGAAATATATTTCAGCTCTATATCTGATTGTCCTAGTAAATGTCAGGAAAGAGCAGTTTTAAGTACGTTTTCATACAAAGCTTATAGTGTGCAGTGGATTTCATTATCTTGACTAATGGGTACATTTTGTAGTAGAGTTTCAGTGACTCAAAGTCCAGATATTCTCCAGTGATTTATAATTCTGATTATCAAGTTCTTCTGCATGAGGAACCAGCTATTTCATCAGAGAGTTCTCACTTGTGCAATTCTCTATCTTGAATCAAACCTGTTCATGGAAAGAAAGATTTAAGAAAGCTTTCTAAATTTTTCAAAAACATAACATTAAATCTACATTTGCAAACTACACTCTCAGCAAATTCAAAGGTTACAATCGGAATTTGCTAAATAAGTGTTTGTATTCTGTCATTCATTGGATACACAAACCACACACATACACATAATCAAGTACAAACCCACAAGTACAGTTGCTCTGCCAATTAAAAGATACTTTATTATTAAATATTATCTAGAAAATTCCCATAAAATTATTACCAAAAGTACCAAGAAAAGCAGTTGTAAATAAAAAAAATATACCTTGGAATACTCCAACGTGAATTTTGAAAAATAATTATTCATACCTTTACAATTTTATTATTAATACAGAAAATAACACACATTGTAAGAATACATTATTACTCTACCCAGATCATGAAGCAAAACATTGCCAAACCTCGGAATTCTCTCAGTGCTCCTTTTTGATTTCTAACAGCATGAATTATTTGCCACTTTTTGTCTTTTATTTAAGTGCAGTTCTGTAACAGGCAGAGTGGTGACTCACTTCATAAGGCTTTGATTATGCACTGATGATTTGGAAGGTCCTGTCTTCTGTCTCTGGGAAGATGTTAGTATCTGATTTAAGGAATGCTAATTTTGTGACATCGAAGACAACTATGCAATATAAGCCTTTTTATAATATATTTTTAAAACCTCCAAAGTAATCAAATGGTACACAATTTTATACATGCAAATGGATTTTTAAGATACAATCAGTGTCATCCAGAACATTGGGCATATCACGTGGATTACAAAGTTACAACCTCTGCAAATACATCTTGTAATCAAGAAGATGCACATTTGTTTTTAGTGGCTTCAATATATTCAAGACAGCTGGGCTTTTAGAGAACTATTCATTTTAGTTTAAAGAAATTTTTTAAAGATTTAAAGGAATATGCAAAAGTTGCCCCAAGTTACCCTATGCATGAAAAAAATGCCATTCTGGAAACCCCCAAACACTTTTGTAAAGTGGTGACCATCATAATTTAAAATCATTTTTTTTCAAGAATGCCAAATAATAGGCCGGCAGCAGTGGCTCAAGCCTGTAATCCCAGCATTCTGGGAGGCTGAGATGGGCAGATCACTTGAGGCCAGGAGTTCGAGAATAACCTGGGGAATTTGGCAAAACCCCATCTCTACTAAAAATACAAAAATTAGTAGGGCATGGTGGTGTGTGCCTTTGATCCCAGCTACTCGAAAGGCTGAGATGGGAGAATCTCTTGAACCCAGGAGGCAGAGGCTGTAATGGGTTGAGATTACACCACTGCACTCCAGTCTGGGCTACAGAGTAAGACTCTGTCTCAAAAGAAAAAAAGAAAGCCAAATAAGCCAATATTAAAGATATTATTGACATATTTTAATTAAAAATATTTTCAAGGAAAACCATTAATTTATAAGGGTTCTTTTAAAATATTATGTCAGTATTGACAAATGGAATTTTTCTGTCCTTGCCTATATACTGTGCTGGACAAAGCAGTGTGTCTGACCCTTTTTATGCCAGAACACATTGTAAAAACAGATACACTTTATGTAGCTGGAAGAAATCAGGCTGGGTCTGGCTGTCTCCACCGTTACCCAGACACACTGAGAGCAAGTGGGATCACTAGGTGAGGATCTGTTGGAGGCATCCCAGAGTGCTCTTTCATACCCATTTGGACACTTTTGATAAAGCCTTGCTACTCAGTGCAGTCTGGAGAAAAGCCTGTTTTGAAATTACCTGGGAATTTGTTAGAAATTGGGAAGCATAGTCTTCACACCATCCCTGCAAAACTTGGTTACATTTTAATACAATTTTGCATGACAATTTGCACATTATAATTTTAGAAGTACTGCTTTAAAAAAGTAAGAATGCTGATTCTAAGTTTGGTTTGAAATAAGATAACTAGGATATATAGTATATATATACACACACACACATACCATATATATATAAAAAATATATATATATATTTCATTGGTGGAATGGAATGGCTACAATCAGAGTATGTGGATATTTTACTTGCATTTTAATACAAATATTTTAAACATGAAATAGAGCAATCTCTTAATTAAAACTTGCCATTTCTTACAAATGGTTTCTCTTTCAAATATGTATACCTCTTTCTTTCCTCATTCCGATTTATCTGAGGAATAGTCAAGAACAACTTTATTAATTTAGCACCTGGGAAAGTAATTTGTCTATGTTTCTATTTAAAAACATATTTAAAGCATGAGATTAGGTTTTAAGGACATATTAGTTATTCTATAACTTTCTGTTGTCTTAGATAAAAGTATTTTTTTAATATCTTTAGGTATTCGCTTATTTCCAATACTTTATCACGTTTCAAAGTGTACCAAAGAGGAAACTCTATTATCTTTTGTTTTTGGAGAGATTTTTCAAAAGGGGTTATGAAAAGGAGAGGTGCATTTGCCCATTTTATGAAGTAAATAGAGGTTGAATATTTCTTATTCAAAATACATGGGATCAGAAGTGTTTCAGGTTCCGGACTTCCTTGGATTTTGTAATATTTGCATTATACTTAACAGCTGAGCATCTCTAATCCAAACATCTTACATTGGAAATGCTCCGATAAGCACTTCTTTCTTGTTTTATGTTGGTGCTCAGAAAGTTTTAAGCTTGGGAGCACTTTGGATGTCAAATTTTTGGGTTAGGGATGCTCACCCTGTATTTCAGACATTATTTGCAATACACTCTGGGACACTGTTGTCAAAGTTGCAGTTTGTCTCCTGGAAGTTTTGCTCCCCACTGCTTCCAATGAATCAGAGAAATCTGATGCTATCTGATAATTATGAGATTTCTGCATTAAGATTCTATTCTGCTGCATTTGTTTTAACTTTTTAGCCAGTCATTTTTAAAAATATAATTTCAGGCATGTTTATAAGGTCCTGAACTCTAAACTGCTTATGAGTCTGAAAATATGGAGATTTCTGCTAAAAGATTCATTTTCATACTATATCATGGCAGAAATAATGATTATGTTTACCCTAAGTTACTCATAGTTTTTAAAAGCTTCTGTCATTTTCTTCACTATTGACATTATTCTTGAAATTATATACATTTCTGTGTTCAAAGGACATATAATGAAAAGGTAATATGTTTTAAGTAAATATCTAAAATCTCTCCAACAAATTTATTATCAGCAAAATTTATCTGAAAGGTTAATAGCAATTATCTTTACATCTATCTGTATTTATTTATTTAGTGTCAGATATTTGGTGAAATGTTTCCTTAAAGCAAATAAGCAACCAAAGAAAGAAGCAAACAATACAAGGGTATAAGATACTTTCTTTGTACTACAGGGGGAGATTTTCATGCTACATATTTTTCGTTTAGGTGCTAACATGCTTCAGTATTTTAATCTGTGTATGCTGATTGTGAAATGGAATAGTTACAATCAGAACATGTGGATATTTTATTTGCATTTTGATACAATTATTTTAAACATGAAATAGGATAATCTCTAAATATCTTAAATTTACATATAAATTGTGCAGTTTATGCCCAAAGAAGACACACAACAAATCTTGACATAGGAAATAAAGCTAGGCACTAAGCCAAATACACACACACACACACACACACACACACACATTTTAGAATTAGATATACTGTCTAATGATGTTATAAAAATATCAATGAGTAAAAAAAATATATAAAACAGTACAAATACTAAATTAAGTAGTATGCTTTTTGTTGTCTTTGAAAATTGAAAATCTGTCTACAATACATAGCATGATGTTATCATTTGTAAAATCCTTGGAATCAGAAATGCTAGAGAGCAAAGTCTTCATCCCTAAATTTGGCATTCCCTACCTAACACTCTCTCAGTTATACTATTTATTAGCTGAATAACTTTGAAAATTATACATTGCATCTAAAATTCATAATGCTATAAATTCTATGCTGCTATACATCAGCCTATCAGAAACTTTTTGTTTACATACCATATCATAGAATTTCACAATTTGTTGTTGCATTTTAATGTTACAACTTCATCTTTCTGCAGTAGTCATTATATAAAGTCATTAAAATATGTTACAAATATTTCTTAGTCTTACCAATATCCCGACTAAATATTCACCTGAGAACTTTCTCTTGAAATGCTATGCTAAACAATGTTGTTTTTCTGTGGAAATAAATGGTTCTTTCTGTCAAAATAAATGATCTTTTGAGGGAGGGGTTATATTTCCCTTCGGAAGCCAAGAAACACACATGTAATACAATGAATGTTTTCGTACCTCCCAAATTTATGTGTTGAAGCCCTAACCCCTAAAGTGATAGCATTAGGAGACGGAGCTCAGGGAGGTGATTAGGTGTTGAAGGTAGAACCCTCACGAATGGGAGAAATACCCTCATAAGAGAGACCTCAAGAGATTCCTTGCCTCTTCCATCATGTGAAGACATAAGGAAAAGACCAGTCTATGAACCAAGAAGTAGGCCCCCACCATATACCATGCACTAAATCTGCAGCACTTTGATCTTAGACTTCCCAGCTCCCAGAAATATGAGGAATGAATGTTTGTTATTTAAAGGCCATACGGTCTATTGTATTTTGTTATAGCAATCCATATAAACTATGACATCTTTAAGAATTACATTTTTCTAACTTACCTTTTGATACTGTACTTTTCCCTTTTCCTAAATCTGATTTTATAATTTGATTTTATTTTCTTCATTTTATCATGCAAAATACTATAAACCACTTTAAATAAGTTTATGTAGAGAGACAGAAATTAATGGACCAACCAATACATTAATTAATAAAGTAAACCCATGAAAAGTATTTTTAATCTGTTAAGGTATGAAAGCAGAACACTAATCCTCATTTGAAAAAATCACTATAACTGAGACCTTTCATTAATTTTTTTATAAGCTTAAAGAACACACACTCATTTGGTGTTCCATCATTTTGAATAGCTTTATTCAATATAGTAATAGTATAGCAGATTGTATTTCAATGTATTCTATGATAACTCCAATAGAGAATGACAATAATTTAATTAAAAAAATTGAAAAAGAGATTGAGTTAAAGGACAGGATGATATAGTTTGCAAATAATGTTTAGGAGAGTTAATAAAAATATTAATATATGTATTGATGTAATTGTTCACACAAACAAAAATAAAGTAAAAATTCAGTTTAAACTTCATTGTGGTGAATCCATTTAATCTTAAATGGAATAATAGTTTATATTTACATAATTATGTTCTTCCTTAGTTTCAGGTATGGTTAAAAGTCACAGAAAATGATATGAAGTCTCATTAACCATGATAAGGGACTTGTACATATTAAAACAGGCCTTTAACATTTTTCCCAAGTATATGTCAAGTGACTCAGTGAAAATAATTTATGACCTCTTAATTTAACACAATGATTTTCCAGAGCTTTCTAACAGACAAGCCATCTATCCCTTTAATTATTTGAACACATTATCAGGACTGTAAATAAACATCTTTACTAAATTTTAGTAACATTTAATAGGTTTTTTTTTAACACTACAGTGACATTTAATATCTGAAAATAATAATAGTTTATCTTTTAGGTTGATGTTTAATCAACCATTTATTCTTTCCTTTGCCCATTCATGCAGAAATGTTTAATGAACACCTACTATGTGACAGAAACTCTCCTAGATGTTGGAGATTTAACCAAATAAGAAAAGAAAAAGACAAATATAAAACAAGACAGACAGGATACTTTTACTGTTAAGAGAGAGAGGCCATAAATAAGTCAAGAGCTAAATACATAATTATAACTTCAGATCAGATAATTCTTTTGAAGAAAAGAAACCCACATGCAAGTATAAAAGATAGGATTTGGTCATAAGGGAAGTTCTCCTGCAGATGTGGCAGTGCCTCAGAGCCCTGCACCAAGTGAGGGAGAACACCTTGAGAAATAAAGTATGATTCCC
Source organism: Mandrillus leucophaeus (assembly GCF_000951045.1). NCBI lineage: Eukaryota > Metazoa > Chordata > Mammalia > Primates > Cercopithecidae > Mandrillus > Mandrillus leucophaeus. The sequence continues at coordinate 957,488 of NW_012106753.1, forward strand.
GAGATAAAAAGCAGTTAGAAATTTTTAAAGAAAACACAGGAAAATGGGATTGACCATAGTTTACATGGGAGGAGTGTATACAAGACAATCATAGTGACAGAAGTCAGAACAGATAAAGTCTTGAGATAAGGGTAAGAATTTTTAAATAGTTTCCCCAGTAAGATGGAAGCCATTGTAGAAATTGAGCAAGGTTAGCATATAATCTGAGTTGCATTTTTAAGTGATTACTCTGATGGTTCTGAAAATGTAAGTCCTATGAAAGACTCAATCACGTGATTTATGTGAATCTGCAGACATGTTCACTGTCACTTTTGAAGCCAGTGTGCAGGGGCAAGATCCATTCAGCATCCACTGCTTTTCCCCATACGGGCAGCCAGATGCAGAAGTGGCAGCCCCGTGAGAGCTAGGTGTGCAGTTTCTTGGTCTCTACAAGAAATATACTCCGTGTCACCCATTGGATGATTTTCTAAAATGAACTCAACAGTCTCAATTTCCTTTAGGTGGAAGGTTTTTATCCTTTTATCTAACCTGTTTGAAAAGGGGCCTCTGAACCCATGTCAGCTCTGAGCGGTTCCACTGAGTCTCTGTCTCCGTCCAACACTATTAGAATCAGATGACCTGTTTGCCTTGATCCTGGTATCTCCATAGTCTCTCAGAGGGATAGGGTTATCACACAGCAATGCTGAGGAACTAATGCTGTTTGTGGTGAATTTTTACTAAAAAGTAACAGGAGAAGAAAAGGAATCTGTGTATATATTACTTTATATTACTTTGCCATGTTTTCCTCTAATAGACAAGAAACAGTAACTCCGTATGATCTGTTCAACTAGAGCAACAAGTGAGTGAGAAATTCCGTTTTTTTCTGGTCATTTACAATTTTGAATTAGGCTGTGGCCAGGAACTTTGAAATTTCCTTCTCTTCTACCTGTTCTAAATTTATTTTTCCCCTCCTGCTTGCTTCCCTTGGATTGTATCATCAAATGAATTTTTTAACACATCAGATTATAGATAGATAGATAGATAGATAGATAGATAGATAGATAGATAGATAGATAGATAGATAGAAGATAGATAGATGGAAAAAGATAATTAATTGTGGTGATGACCACAGGAAAAACAAAGTCTCAGACACAAGTTTGAAGTTGAAAAGTTTCCCCACCTGGAAGAATGAGGGAATTGGAACCTTGTTTCTCGTGATTTGTGAGGTTGTGCTTTCATAGATTCCTGTTTGGGAGGATATGAAGGCAACAATCACTGGAACAATGACAATGATAATGATAGACTGTCGTGTGACGTAGCTGTTTTCAACAGAATTCACAAGCTTGCTAAAAATAAAAAAAGCTCAGACAGCTATAAGACAACTTATACTATAAAGGCTAGAAAGCCAGAAAAATCTATATGGCCACTTTAAATGATACTAAAGTTGTAGGAAAAACTACTGAAAGCAGGCTTGAAATGGGAATGTTAGGAGGAGTGAAACAGCAAAGAATACGAATTGCTGCCAAATCAAGTATCCTGATGGCCATTTGTATGTCTTTTTCTGCAAAAAATTACATTCAAATCATTTGCTCATTTTTCAATTTGTGATTTTTTTGTTTGTTGTTTGTTTGTTGTTTTGCTATTGAGTTTTTTGAGTCTCTTATATATTCTGGTTATTAATTCTTTTTCAGATGGATAGTTTGCAAATATTTTCTCTTATTCTGTGGGTTGTTTCTTCACTTTGCTGATTGTTTCCTTTGCTGTGCAAAAGTTTTTTAGCTTGATGTCATCTCATTTGCCTATTTTTGCTTTGGTTGCCTGTGCTTTTGAGGTCTTCCACAAAATCCTTTGTCTAAATCAATGTCCTGGAGCATTTTCCCGAAGTTTTATTCTAGTAGTTTCATAGTTTGAGGACTTAAATTTAAGCCTTTCATCCATTTTGATTTGATTTTTATATGTGGTGAGAGATAGGGCTCTAGTTTCATTCTTCAGCATATACTTCTCTAGCTCTCCCAGCAAAGTTTATTGAAGAGACTGTGCTTGCCTTTTTGTACATTATTGGCACCTTTGTCAAACCTGAGTTGGCTGTAAGTGGGATTTGAATCTGTATTCTCTCTTCTGTTCAGAGGTTCTGTGTTTCTGTTTTTATGCCAGTAGCATGCTGATTTGGCTACTACATCTTGGTAGAAGATTTTGAAGTCAAGTGGTGTGATGCCTCCAGCTTTGTTCTTCTTTAACTCAGGATCGCTTTGATTACACAGAGTCTTTTGTGGTCCATACAAATTTTAGATTGTTTTCCTCTATGTATGTGAAGAATGTAATTAGATTTTGACAGGGATTGCACTGAATCTGTAAATTGCTTTGAGTAGTATTGCCATTTTAGCGAAATTAATCCTTCTAGTACATAAGCATGGGATATTTTTCCCATTTGTTGTGTCCTCTTCACTTTTTTTAATCAGTATTTTATAGTTTCCCTGTAGACCATTCGCTTCTTTGGTTAAATTGATTCCTAGGTATTTTATATTCTTTATAGTTTTGTAAATGAAATGATTTTCTTGATTTCTTTTTCAGATACCTGCAGCTATATACAAATGTAACTTGTTTTGTAAGGTGATTTTGTATCCTGAAACTTTACTGAAATTTCTTATTAGTTCTCAGAGTGTTTGTTTTTTGGTGGAACTTTTAGGTTTTTTTTAAGTAAAAAGTCATGTCATCTCTAAACGAAGCAATTTGACTTCTCACTTTATAATTCCAATGCCATTTATTTCTCTCTCTTGCTTTATTGCTTTGGCCAGGACTTTTACAAATTCAAAGAGGCAACGATGTAGAAAAAATGCTGAACATCACTAATCATTAGGGAAATACACATCAAAACCATAATGAGATATAATCTCGTCCTGGTTAAAATGGCTTTAATAAAATAGATAGGCAATAACGGATGCCGATGAGGCTGTGTATAAAGGATAACTTTTTTACATTGTTGGTGGGAATGTAAATTAGCACATGCAGGTTCATAACAGTCAAAATCTGGAAAAAACCTCAGTGTTCCCCAAGGAATGAATGGATAAACAGCAACAACAAAAACACATAATGGAATATTATTCAGCCATAAAAAATAATGAAATCCCATCAAGAGAGTTTATAATTGTTTAATTGTGTTTTGGTTATTTTAAAAATTATATTACCCTGTTGCATTCTGTTTTTCAAATTTTTAATTCAGAAGTCCATCATGAGTCTCAGCTTCTTTGAAGGCATTTATCTTTTTAGTTTGGCTGCTTTCACCAATGTATAAATGAATCAATAAATATGGTGTGTGTGTGTATATATATGTGTGTATATACACATATATGGAATTCCACACAATGGAATATTAGACATAAAAAATAAAATTTGGTTATTTGCAGGAGCATGAATGGAAATAGAGATCATTATGTAAACTGAAATATGCCAAGCAAAGAAGGAAAACTATTGCAAGTTCTCGTCCATGTGTGGGATCCCAGAGGCTGGAGAGGAAATGGAGAGGAGTTGATTAATGGGTACAAACATACAGTTGGAAGAAGAAATAAGATCAACTGTTTGATAGATAAGTAAGGTGACTACAGTTTATAATAATCTATTGTACATTTCAACATAGTAGGAAGATAACAAATGATTGTAGCAAAAAGACAAATATTTAAGGCGATGAATATTCCAAGCACACTGATTTGATCTTACAAATTACATAAATACATTAAATCATTACACGCACTCAGAAACCATGGACATCTATTATGTATGAATAAAAGTTATTCTAAAAAGTCAGATATTCTGAGTCAATCTGAGTTCTAATGGAACAGAAAATGTGATCATGAGACCCAGAATGTCAGTATTAGTGTGGACGACACTCAGTATCTTGAATTCCCAAAGTTTCTTGGGGCAATCTGGCCAACTAAATGGTGTGTTTCTCATGATGAGAGAAAAATCACCAAATTGGCATGTTTTTTATCATGAAAGAAAAATCACTTAACGTTTGTTAGGAATTTATAATACCTTACCCGAGGCTGGTTTGAAACAATGCTCTTTTCTTCAAGACTGTTTAAACATCTGTTATTGACTCTAAGGCAAAAAATAGAGTTAGTTATCTTCAGAGGATGAGCAGACAAACAAGATCAGTTTTCACATTTACACACACACACACGGCTCTGTGACAAAGAGATCGCAGAATTACTTAATGTGTATTTTTACCGCATGTACGAAAACGTATCTTGGGGGTTTTATAATAATAAGGAAAATAATCATATAAGGTTAAAAAGAAAGTATTTTTTAACATGGGGCAATCACTTATGATTTAGAAGTCAATGTTCTGGCAAGGACACTCACAGTCCTTCTGTGTTTGCAGAGATGGCTCCCTGAAGACTGAAACAATGATTGCTGGCAGTGTGCTGAAACTTCTTTGACACTGACTTAAGGAAGGAATCAAAAGGTCAGGTAAGTGGGAATGTTCTAATAAATCTGATAAACCACCACCTGATTAGATTACCTGAGAGGGCCCAGAAGATACTCCTTTCATTAGTCCATGGTGAATACATGTGTAAATGTGGCACCCATATCTTTGCAAACCTCACTGATGGCTGGGCTAGCATGAAAATGCTTCCTGTTACTGACACATCTTTGTTACATAAATGAGGTTCATGGGATTCTAAAATGAGAGAGCACAATTAAAGAATTTAACTACCAAAGACTAGCTGAAGTTAGTTTATGTGAGGTGCATCAACACTGGGGTTGGAGTAAGAGTCCCTTCATCCAAAGGAATATATATGTGAATGGATTAAAAGTTATTATATGCCTAGGGAAAAGTACATGTGCAGTTAACTAATGTTGCTTACTTCGTATATTTCAAAAATTTAAAAGGTGGCAGGAAGATGACTAACATTAGCAACCACAATGAAAAAATTAATTTCGTTGCTCAGAGTATTAATTTCCTATGGCTGTCATCACAAATCACTACAAACACAACCACCTAAACACCTGTTTATTACCTCACAGTTCTGCTGGTCAGAAATCCAGGCGGACTCAGCCAGGTTCTCTTCTCTGGATATTGTAAGACCAAAGTTTAAGGCATTGACCAGATTGAGCTCCTCTCTCAAGAAACTCAGAAAGAATCTCTTCCTAAACTCCTTCAGTTGGTTTGAAGAACTCAATTCTTTGTGACTATACATCTGTGGTTTCTATTTACTTGCTGGCTGTTAATGATAGGTTGTTTTTCTCTTAAAGGTTGCGTACATTTCTATTCATTTGCCCCTTTTATCTCAAAGTCAGGGAGAGTTTATTGAATTCTTCTCACTCTTCCATTTTCGCCATTTTCTCAGGCTTTCTTCTGCCGACAGAGAAAGATCTCTGTATTTAAGATCTCATGTTACTATACCCAGCTCACCTGGATAGTTGCCCTGTCTGAAGGCCTGTTGTTCCGCACAACATATAATAATTGTGGAAGTGACGTCTTTTTATATTTACAAGGTTTGAGGATTAGGACAGACATTTGGAGACTGGAGGAGGCATTTACAAAAATGTTGTTTACCTCAGTGAGTTTCTAAAGCTAAGTCAATTCTCAAACCTAAAGCTCACTCATAAAAGGTAAGGCTGGATGTACTTGATAAAAATACCTAGTGCTATTACTACTAGTGTATACAATACCTTCCAGTCCTACACCAGATGTACCAGCAGCCACATTTAGGAGGCAGTAGATTCTGATGTGCTGCCCAGATGTCCCTTTCAAGACTCGCATCCTCATTTCTCCAGATGCCAGGAGAGTTGGCTTTTTTTTTTTTTTTTTTTGAGATGCAGTCTCGCTCTGTCACCCAGGCTGGAGTTCGGTGGCATGATCTCAGCTCACTGCAGCCTCCACCTGCTGAGTTCAAGAGCTTCTCCTGCCTCAGCCTCCCGAGTAGCTAGGATTACAGGTGCCCACCACCACGCCCAGCTAATTTTTGTATTTTTAGTAGAGACAGGGTTTCACCATATTGGCCAGGCTGGTCTCAAACTCCTGACCTTGTGATCCACCTGCCTCGGCCTACCAAAGTGTTGGGATTACAGGCTTGAGCCACCGCACCAGGCTAGGAAGGTTGGCTTCTAATGCCTCTCAGCTGAATAACTCTCTCGAACTTCTTAATTGTCTTTGGTCAAGGAAGCTGATTGTTTAAATGTATGTTCCTTCTCTGGTAGTAGCCCATGCCCAGGGATTAGTCAATGTGTTGTACCTGGCCCTTTGTTTATATTCAAATTAACTCTGAAGAGTCATCCTCATGTCAGAGCTACATTATGTACAGCTGAGGCTTTCAGGGCAACTGAATCGTATTTTTTCTTATTCTTCTGACCAGTTATATTCCTGATTTCCTCCCCATGGTTTATATATTTCTAAAAGGCAAAAACATATCCTTCATACAAATGTTTGCCTCAGTCTGTTTTCCAGGAAGTCAGTGAAGTACATAAGTACACTGAGGAAAGAAAAGTACTTAGACTTTTTGAGGACAATTAACATAAAGACTCTGTGCTAACTGATAACTGTTGATCCGAATGGTGAAGAATTTTAATTCTTACTTAAGCACTAAAAGGGAGAACAACACATTCTATACATTCCACTGGCTCTCTCATTTCTGGATCTCACAGGTAGAGAAGTGAGAGAGATGTGTCTTTTTTTTTAATGGAGCATCAGAGACCTATATAAGAAACTTCTATTGTAATAGACTTAATGACTTTGCCAAGTCTCATAATTGACTCATACGAGCTTACTGTATTCACTAGACTGTATCATATTTTTCTTATTAACCAGTATTAATCAAAAAAGCAAAATGCCAAAGCAGAATAAAAACTATATGTATTGACATTCATAAGAAATGTATTTATGAATGTCATAATATAAATCCATGCAAAATGACATTTTCACCATAAAGGTCACAGTAAAAAGAAAAATAAAATGTTGGGCCAAGCACAGTGACTCATGCTTGTAATGTATGTCATTTGGGAGGCTGAGGTCAGTGGATTGCTTGAGTCCAGGAGTTTGAGACCAGCCTGTGCAGCACAGTGAAACCCCATCTTTACAAAACTACAAAAAATTAGCCTGGCGTGGTGGCATGCACCTGTAGTCCAACAACCCAAAAGTCTGAGCTCCAGAGCTCAAAGCTGCAGTGAGCTGTGACTGCACCATTGCACTCCAGCTTGGGTGACAGAATGAGATTTTGTCTAAAAAAGAAAAAAAAAAAAAGTCTTACATTATATATTATCTTCCTAATGCTATGTAACATATTACTACATATTTAGTAAAATAATACTCACTTATCGGTTCACATTTCCTTAGGTCAGAAGTCCAGATGGGCTTGAGTACGTTCTCTGCAGAGGGTTTCACAAGTCGAATAACCCATAGCAGCCAGATGGTCTCTGTGGGAACTCGAGGGGAGAATCCACTTCCAGCTGTATTCAAGTTAATGACCAAGTTCTGTTCTTTGAAGTGTAAGACTAAAGTCCCCATTTTTTTGCTATCATCAGCTAGGGACCATTCTTACCTTCTAGAAGAAACCTGAATTCCTTGGTGGGTTACCCCCCTAACCCCATTCAAAATTGGCCATTCAAAACTATCAGTGGCATGGCCAATCCTTATACTTCAAAACTTCCTTACTTCATTTTCTGCGACTCAACAGAAAATATTTTCTTCTCTTAAAGGGCTTGTATTACTTGATTAGGCCAACCTAGATGCACTCTTGTATGTCATGCAAAGTAGCAGAAATCAAGTGACATTTTACTATGACATGATATACACAGATTCTACACAAACTTAAATATGACAGGGTTATACATGGGCAAGGCACAATGGTGACCATTCTTAGGATCTTGCCTACCACACATCCTATGCATAAAAATGTGTATATCATGCCATATATCCTCAAAAAATACAGTACTCAAATTGTTTTCTGCAAATTTTCAAGCTGCTAGAGCAATAATACTTAGTATATCTGATTGTTCAAAATTATGGGGTGAGTAATTAAGTTAATGCTTGCAATATCCACTTGAATATCACTTTCTGACAATACACCAAAACAACATAAATGATTGAAGTTCAAATTTGTTTTTCTCCTTTCCACGATAATAGCTCCTAAAATTCCCAAATCTCCTTTAAAAATATGGGAAGAAGAATAAAATTACACCTGCAATAGGCAATGTTTATAGCCCACCAAAATCCCTTTGTTGAAATATTAAGTCCCAAGTTGATGATATTAGAAGGTAGAGCCTTTGGGACCTGACTAGGTCATGAGGGCAGTGCCCTCACAACGGCGATTAATGCCCTTACAAAAGCGGCCCGAGGAAACTTATTTGTCTATTCCACTAAGGACACAGGAAGAAGGTGTGGTTTATAAAGAACTGGCCTTCACAAGACATTGAATCTGCTCACATCTTGTTCTTGAACTTCTGAGCCTCCAGAACTGTGGGAAATACATTTTTGTTGTTTATAAGCTACCCAGTTTATGGTATTTTGTTACAGCAGCTTGGACAGACTAAAACAACACCCTAAGTTATTTCTTTTGATATTTGTTATATTAAAGGCATCTGGTATATAAATAATATGAAAAAGATGCTGCCCATTATTCTAATATAATAATTTAACTATATTGTCAAAAAGGTAAGATATAATGTTGAGCAAATATACCTTTTATTTTATTATCCACTAGTCATAATAGATTGAAATAATATATATATATAACATGCTTGCTAGAAAAATGCCTTGCTATCTGTCATCTTATACTACTGTGGATAAGACTGATGTTTGCATTTAGTTTGCCTTCTAGTAGCATACCATTTTCTATAGAATGTTTCTGCTTCCTCTCCTTTTCCATCAGGAAGTGCTGTTGAAGTCCCTGAATCTATTGGGTTACACCTGAGTCTAACTGAATAACTAAGAATATCTTTCCTAATCCATTTGTGTATGTTGTATTTTATAAATCTCAAGTTCAAGAAAACTGGAAGAATATTCTACCCTACAAAACATAACATTTTGTTACTCACTTATAGTTACTTCAAAAATTTCCAATGAAGTATCAAGTTTGGATTAATCTTTATTATGTTTTCTTACTATAAAATGGTACATATTTACTTAAAGGTCACTGAATGTTATAATACTTAGTTTGAGTTATAGTATAATACAATTCTTTTTAGGTGATATATTCACAATTAACTCCAGTGTGCTTATTCATTTGTTATTCATCTATTATTTGTTTAGTCACTAGACATTTACTAAATCATATTAGTGAACCATAAAAGAAGAAATATTACTCTATTTTAAAACATTTGCAATATAACTTTATATCATACTGATGGCATACAGGAATTAGGCAATTCCTCAGGAATGAATTGCAAATTTTGATGGATTAGAATACTAGTTGGTATAGCATGCTGTTTTAAAATTCCACAGGTCAGTGACACGTAACAGTCAAACTCTGAGTTTAAATTCTTCTGTTCTAATTCCAAATTTTCTTCTTGGTAGCTAATTGATACTAAGCAAGTAACCTAGTCTCCAAAAAAGTTACATTATCAATTTTAAGAAGTAATAAATCTATAAAATATTACACAGACGTAAGCTATGATAAATAGAGTGATTATGCAGCAATAATAATACTTTCCATTTTGTAATATCTGTGTAGTCTGAAGTTGATCCCTTCCATTCTTGTCAGTTTTCTGTAAAAAAAATATGAAAAATATTTTTCTGAAGAAATATATGTTGACAAAGTCACAGAGAATATAGTCATGTGTATTCCCAAATTCTAAACATCTGAGTCAGTTTCATTTTATCTTGTTCTGAAAGCCTAGTCATGTGAAAAAATATTGATGGCAGTAAGATTCTAAGGCAATATATGTAGAAGTAACTGAAGAAAACTAATGGTACAACAGATGGTCAGAAGAAATCCTTCACGAATGTGTTGAAGCAAAATTCGAATCAATATGATTGAATCATTAATATCAATGAAATCCAAATAGATGCACTTGTGTAAAAAGTTTGAGTATCTCAGAACAACCTAGTCTTAGGCAAGAAAACAGAACTATAAACAACAAACTGTGCAAGTCCCAGCCAATCATTAAGGCTGAGATGGGTTACACATTTAATCCATGTTGTGAAAACTTGTTGTTTTTTCTTTAGGGCATTTGACTCAATAACACATGTTTTTCCATTAGGTGCAATTTGGCCCTATTAGAGGACATGTGTATCCTTCATTATTATTGAATTAAGAAAGAAATTTGAAAGTAATTGAAACTCTAGTTCTTTAAATGTAGGAGGAATATTATATTTGTATTGTTTTAATATTTAACTTATGTAAAAGTCATGTTATATTATTTAAAATAGCAATAGAAAACATTTCTTCAAATTATTTATTCATGCAACAATGTTTTCTGAGCAGCTATATGTGCCAGACTATAAAGAATTAAGTAATAAACAACACAGATATGATATTTGCTCTATTATACTAACAATGATGGCAGAAAAAGAGGGAGGAAATTACTATGATGTATGATTGGTGCTATGTCAAACAAAGTAATATACAATTTGTGACAAATTCCAGGAATATCTAACTTTATTCTACACAGTGCATAAAGTTTTCCTGGAAAATACCTCTTTAGCTTAGCTAAAAGTCTTCTAAACTAGCTTTATATTTTTTGCAGTATTTCTCAACCTGTATCCTTATTTAAAGTGAAGATAAAAATTATTTCATGGAAACTAAGTATTAAATTATTTTTTATTATAATATTATTTTAACATACCCAGTTATAAAACCAAGAACATAATTTTTGAGATTTTAGTTCTGTGTAACTTTAAAATTAAAACATATTTTATAATGAACTATTAAGCAAAATTTATTTCAAGTTAATGAAACTGATAATGTTTACCTGAAGATAAATTGAGTCTCACAATATAAACATGGAGTTTATTGCTATGAGGTGAATTTTTTAGTATGGCCTGATTTACTTCTAAAGGATTTCTCAAGTAAATTTTGTAGGTTTTATTCAGTGCAAAAATTCAGTCTATTGTCATTAGTCTCTCATTCTGTGGGAACATATCTCTTTTGTTTCTTTCTTTCTTCATTATTGACTCATAATAATTAAAATGAGACTATTGTTTCTAAGACAGTCAGAAGTTTCTATTAAAATATGGGCATTTAAATAATATAGCAGTTTAAATGGATAAGAGTCCCACTAATTTCTGTTTGCACAGTAGGCTCACTTTATAACTCTCTTTGAAAAATGTCCCTTCATCAAGGACCTGACTCAGAGATTTGTGTTGGAAAGTCTATGCACACTCAAAAATTAAAAAACATGCTAATAAGATTACTATCTTAAATGTATTTTATAATGTATTAGGAATACAGCAAGAAAACAGAGTTACCTGAAAAAGAACAAGGAATAAGAGTATAATTAGAACTTTAAAATAAATGTATCGTTTTTATTTCTCAGAGATACTTTGAAAGAACTGCATCCAATAAACTGAGATTCTCACACAGTAATATGCTTTTGGAGATTCTGGCATTTGAAACTTGCCTTGTTTTGTGCTGTTGTAAGAAATGATCTGAAGCTAAGTAATTTATATAGAATGGAAATTTATTTTCTTATAGTTTTGGAGGCTGCGAGTCCAAGATGAAAGCAGGTTCACTGTCTGGTGAGAGCCCAGTATCCACTTCCAAGATGGCGCCTTGTTGCTGCATCTTCTTGAGGAGAGAAACACTATGTCCTGCAATAGTGAAGGAACCTAAGGAATGAGAAAGGAGCAAACTCCCTCTGTCAAGATTTTTTATAATAGCGTTAATCCCATTCACAAAGGTGGAGCACTCATGATTCAATCATTTCTCAATATCGATACCTATCAATGCTATTGCTTTGGGGTTTAAAATCTAACATGAATTCAGGGGGTGTGGGGAGGGGAACACAAGCATTCGAACAATAGTAAACATGGAATTGTTGAGATTAAAAATGAAAATGACAACAAAGTATGAAAATAGAATTAATTCAAGACTAAATAATACTAAACATCAAGTTACTATGATGGATGCTGAATTTAAAAATCATCAGAGAACATAGGACCGAAAGACAGACAGCACTAAGTCTATCTATGTTATATCCTTACACCTAAAAATATGCACTTACTGTTCAGGATTGTGTAAGGGCAAAGAATTTTTCCTCCTCCTCTGAAGGTTTGAATCTATTAAAATGAACTAACAAAGGCAGATCAACAGGAGAAAGGGCATAAAATTTACTGATGGGTAGAAGCACAGGAGCCATACTAAATATGAGACTCCAAGAGGGCCCAGGTGACTGAAGTTTTCAAACTGGTCTGAGGCTACAGGTTATGGGAGGTGAGCATGTCCTTAGAAATAGTAGATAGCAGCCTGTGGTAAAAGTTTCTCTGTCAGACCACTAAAAGAATCAAACCTTTAGTTTCTTTTTCCTGTGACTTAAGTTTCTCCTACATCAAGATAAACAGATAAAGAGTCCTCAGAGGAAATCTGTTTGTATCCCCACAAATCCAAATCTGCTGCACAAGAGGCAGCTTTTCAGAGCTATTCCCCTCCCTGCATCCTCTCTAAATAGTTATATCAAAAGATCCCCAAAAAGTAAATTTTGGGGTGGCATATTTTGGTATTCCTAAAATTGTTAAAGTTCTAAAGTAAAATGCAACAGATTTTTAATAGTGTCTAGGAAACAGGGTGGAATAGGAGGCTATAGAAACCTGTATGCAATGTTTTTATTATTAAAGAAACATGAATTTCTATATAAATGATGTAATTAAATGTAATCCTAAATAATATTAATTGATAGACTTATTTTCAAATAAAGTAATACAAAGTAATATAAAATTATGATGTTATGTATCTCAAACTTAAACTTAATTGGAAGTCAAATTAATATATATATATTCTACATATATATAAATTTATATATATATAAATATAGGCATGGTCAGTTATTCCCATCTAATCTAAGCAAAAAGAGAAAAGTGAAAAGAAAAAGAAAACAAAAAAAGAAAGAAAGAATAAAACTTTTTCTATTTAAGCTACTCTAACAGGTTACTTACAACTTTTAAGCTTCCTTAGTTCTGAAACTTCCCAAAGCATTATTGTGTATAAATGCATTTCATTAATGACAACAACAAAAAAAATCACATAGGGAACCAATTTCTGAGATGATTAATTGCTGCCAGTTAAAATAAAATTTCCTTCTTGGTAATTACAACTGCATATTAAATACAAATGTCTATAAATAGCTTAACAAATGCACTTAGAGAGCCAAACAGCATTTATCATAAAACCTAAACTCAGTATTAGAGTATAAAAATTACATGTGCCATGCTTTCTTTTTTGTGTGGATTAATACTTACCATTTACGAAAATGAATTATGTGGAAAGTGTCATATGATCATAGTAAATCATCAACAAAGTGCTTTATTAATAACATAAAAACCTAAAATCGTTAATAATTGTAATATATGTGATACTTTACCATGTGAATAAAATAAATCCACACTGCAATTTGTTTCGTATGTTTTCTTGAATTTGAAATCATAATCAAAAAGAAAATGATGAGAAACTACTGATTGGCTTACTTGTGCAAAGGCAATATTGTTTAACTTCAAATTGCTTTTTCCCAAAATAGGACTAAGAAAATAGAGCTCCTATATCCAGAAATCTTTTTCCTTCACTGAGCAAATAATCAAAATTTAAATATAAAAACAGATTTGTTGAAATGGGAATATTTTTTAAAGTTTTATTTTCCACATTGGATTATCCTGATTTATGTTTAATGAAAAATTCATTTTCCTAGACATGTAAGGTTTATATAAATAGCAATATACAAAAATATAATGGGATTTTAATACATACATATATATACACACACACACACCAATTTAGATTGCTTTTTGATTATACAGTAATATACATTTTTAATGTTTTTTACTTTTTGAAATCTAGTACTTATTCAATATTATGATTATCTTTCCATTGAAGTATGAAAGGAAATGTAGGAGCCAAAGGAGAGCTTTCCCCTAGGCCCTCTGAAGGTTCACTGAAAAATCAATTCACTAAGATAGATTCATTAGAGTACAGGAACACAGATTTATTTTGTGTGTGTATAAAGGAGCATTCAGAATGAAGACCAAACGATACAGAGGAAATGCTTAGATTCAACACAGTATGTATGGACAGCCAAGTAGAAATATGATTGGACAAAAAGAATATGATCTCAGGCTAATGGATAGAATGAGGAAACCAAGCAAGGTCTCTGTGTCCCGATTCTAACTGACTTTTTCTGAGTAAGTTTCCTTCTGTGTATGGGGCAAGACTCTCACTAGAATGGGGGATTTTATGACCTACAGTCAACAAGATAAGTCAGATAATTTCTAGATGACCAGTTTTTATACAAAAATGTGCAGGCAAAGTTAGAGTAATATTTTTAGATTTGATGGTTGGCTTTAGGGACAAGAGGTACTGGTTTCTATGAGCCACCTTGGGTAAGATGAGTTCTAGTTTCTATGGCTAGCCTTGGGGGAGCATGGGACTGATGGTGCAGGAGATGGTCACAGAAAAACATTTGCTTTTGAGGTCTTCTTTTTTGTGTATTGTTTTCTGATCCCCAACAGACACTAGACAGTAACTCAAAGCCCATGAAAAAATAAAGCTATCCAAAAAGGCAAATAAATGGGCAGTCACAAAGGCTAGTAGTATTGTAAAATCTGCTGTTAACTCCACTTTCGTTTACTATATGATTTAAGAGAATGATGGATAAAAATACTATTAGTCTAAATGTTAATACCATTGTAATTTTGTTTTATAACTTCACTTTTTATTTTCTATGTAATTTAAGATCTTTATGTATTTAACAGAGCTATATATTTTGGGGGGCACACAATACATAAAGATATAATTTTGTGACATATACAACCTAAAGAGGTAGGGACAGAGCTACAAAAGAAACTAAGTTTTTTGTTTGTTTGCTTGTTTGGTTGTTTTGTTTGAGACAGAGTCTCACTCTTGTCACCCAGACTGGAGTGCAGTGGCATGATTTTGGCCCACTGCAACTTCTGCCTGCAGCAATTCCTCTGCTTCAGCCTCCCAGATAGCTGGAATTACAGGCACCCACCACCATGCCCAGCTAGTTTTTGCGTTTTTAGTAGAGATGGGATTCACCATGTTGGCCAGGCTGGTCTCAAACTCCTGACCTCAGGTGACTTGCCTCCCTTGCCTCCCAAAGTGCTGGGATGACAGGTGTGAGCCACCACACCTGGCCGCAAACTTTTTATATGTTATCAAAATTAAGCTGGTGTAAATCTACATAAAAGTATTATAACTTTAGAATATTAAATATAATTCCTATGGTAAACATAAAAATAAAAATACCTATAGAATATATACAAAAGAAGTTTTTTTTTTTTTTTTTTTTTTGAGACGGAGTCTCGCTCTGTCGCCCAGGCTGGAGTGCAGTGGCCGGATCTCAGCTCACTGCAAGCTCTGCCTCCTGGGTTCAAGCAATTCCCTGCCTCAGCCTCCTGAGTAGCTGAGACTACAGGCGCCCGCCACCTCGCCCGGCTAGTTTTTTGTGTGTTTTTTTGGTAGAGATGGGGTTTCACCGCGTTAGTCAGGATGGTCTCGATCTCCTGACCTCGTGATCCACCCGTCTCGGCCTCCCAAAGTGCTGGGATTACAGGCTTGAGCCACCGCGCCTGGCCAAGTTGTTTTTTTAGTAAATATCTTACTACAAAAAATCAACTAAACACAAAAGAAAACAGTAATGTATAAAATGAAGAACAAAAAAGCTATAAGGCATCCCTAAACAAATTACAAAGTGAAAGAATTAAGTCTTTCCTTATCAGCAATTACCTTAAATGTGAAAGTATTATACTCTCTAATCAAAACACAGAGATTAGCAGAATGGAGAAGATAATATGGTCCAACTATGTGCTGTCTACAGGAGACTCACTTTAGATCCAAAGATACAAATTGATTTTAAATTACAGAATGGAAAAATCTATTCCAAGCAAATGGGAATCAGAGGTGGCTATACTAAACTATTACAAAAAATAGACTTTATGTTGTAGAAACCAAAGGAAAACTTCCCTTTCACTCTCAGAAGTTTTGCTGAAAAATCAACTCACAAAAGGCATATTAATAAGAGAACAGGTTTACAATTTTTTAAACATGTACACAAGGGGAATCACAGAGTGAGTACCTACTCCCGCAGTTGGATTTGGAAAGTATATCTACCACCTTGATGCTACAGAAAAGAATGGGTCTTGGATCCTTGCAAAAACAGGTTATAATGGTAAAACAAATTATAGTGGAAGTACAGTTTATGGGAAGGAGAGAAGAGGAGGCTTGGCTAGGAAAGCTGGTCTTGTTATGTAGAAGAAATCTCACGGATAGGAGCCATCAAAAAATTAATAATACATGTTCGTTTCAGAGCTTTAAAGCTGTCAGACTCATTAATCTTTCCTAAATCTGGACAGTGGAAGGCCTGGCTTCACAGATTCTTTACGGAAGTAAATCTACCCCACAAAAGAAAGCTTTACAGGGCTACTCCTCTTTGCTGACTCTCTGAACTGCCATTTCAAAGTACATCAAATAAATATATTTTGGGGTAAAACATTTTGATTTCTTTGAAAATCAAAACAGGTTCCCAGGAACGAAAGAATATTACATATTAATATTAATATTAATATTACATATTAATAAAAATTTTAATACAGCAAGAAGATACAACAATTATAAACATTTACTCACCTACTGGCAGACCATCAACATATATAAGAAAAAAAAAAAAAAGCCTGACAGATTGAAGGGAAGAAGAGAAAGCTCTACAATAATAGCTTCAGAATTAAATATCTTATTGGCAACATTGGATAAAACAAACTGACAGAGGATGAGTAAGAAAATAGAGGATTTAAACAACACAGTAATCTAGCTACATCTAACAGATATATATATACAGAACACTCTGCCCCAACACAACAGCATAGACATTTTTCTCAATTACACATGGGGCATTTTCCAGGATGGATCACATATTGGGCCAAAATTCCAACTCAAAAAATGTAAAAAGATAGATGTAATACAAAGTATCTTATTCAAGCACAATGAGATAAAGTTAGAGATTAATAACAAAAGTACAATTGGAAAATACAAAATTTGTGAAAATTAAACAAAATTCTCATAAACAACCAATAGATCAAAAAAGAAATCACAAGGAAAATTAGAAAATAAATTAGAGATGAATAAAAATGAAAACACAAAAGTGATGCTAAGAAGGAATTTATTCTTATAAATATATTAAAAATGCAAGCAAAAATCAAATCAAAAACATAAATTTACAATTTAGGAAATGCAAAAAGGAAAAATACACTAAACCAACACTATCAGAAGAAAGAAAATAATGATTAGAATACAGATAAATGAAATAGAGAACATAAAAGTAACAATCAATGAATCCTAAAGTTGTTTTCTCTTTGAGCAGAACAACAACAACAAAAAAAATTCACAAACCTTTAGATAGATTAACTAAGAAGAGAGAATTCTCAAATTACTAAAATTACAACTAAATATGTGGACATTACTCCTGATTTTACAGAAATAAAGAGGATTTTAAAAGACTACTATGAATAATTGTATGAAAACAAATGGAATAAATCCATATAAAAAGGAGAGTTTTCTAGAAACATAAGATCTACCAAGACTAAATTGAAACACATAATTTAAATAGAACTACCACTAGTAGGGAAATTGTATTAATAACCAAAAATACCCTAACAGAGAAAAGCTCTGAACCTGATGATTTCACAGGTTAATTCTACCTGACATTTAAAGACCAATAATCCTTCTCAAACTTTTCAAAAAAAGAGTGTACTTTCTAACTCACTGGCATGAGACAGTGCTACATTGATGCCAAAGCAAAAGACACTATAAACTTTAAAAAGTACAGATCAATATATCTTATGCAAACTCATGCAAAATTCTCAACGAAATACTAGCAAACTGAATTCAGCAGGGTACAAAACATATTAAACACTATATCAGTCCATTTTCCTGCTACTGATAAAGACATACCTGTCTGCGAAGAAAAAGAGGTTCAATTGGACTTGCAGTTCCACATGGCTGGGGAGGCCTCAGAATCATGGCTGAAGGTGAAAGGCACTACTTACATGGCAGCGGCAAAAGAAAATGAGGAAGATGCAAAAGCAGAAACCTCTGATAAAACCAACAGATCTCGTGAGACTTACTTACTATCATGAGAACAGTATGAGAGAAACCGTGCCCTTGATTCAAATCATCTCCCACTGGGTCCCTCCCACAAATGTGGGAATTATGGGAGTACAATTCAAGATAAGATTTGGGTGGAGACACAGAGCCAAACCATAGCATTCTACCCTTGGTCCCTCCACATCTCATCACCTCACATTTCCAAACCAATCATGCCTTCCCAACAGTTCCCCCAACATCTTAACTCATTTCAGCATTAACCTAAAAGTCCACAGTTCAGTCACATCTGAGACAAGGGAAGACCCTTCCACATATGAGCTTGTAAAATCAAAAGCAAACTAGTTACTTCCTAGATACAATAGGGGTACTGATATTGGATAAATACAGCCATTCTAAATGGGAGAAATTGGCCCATGCAAGTCTGAAATTCAGTGGGTCAGTCAAATTCTAAAGCTCCAAAATGGTCTCCTTTGACTCCATGTCTCACATCCAAGTCACGCAGATGCAAGAGGGAGGTTCCCATAGTCTTGGGCAGTTCCACCCCTATGGCTTTGCAAGATATAGCCCCCTAATGGCTGTTTGCACAGGCTGGCATTGTCTGTGGCTTTTCCAGGTTCAAGGTGCAAGTTTTCCTTTGATCTGCCATTCTGGGGTCTGGAGGACAGTGGCCCTCTTCCTAGAGTTTCACTAGGCAGTGCCCTAGTAGGGACTCTGTGTTGGGGCCACAACCCCATATTTCCCTTCTGCACTGCCCTAGAAGAGGTCCTCCATGAGGGCCCCGCCCCTGCAGCAAACATTTGCCTGGACTTCCAGGCATTTCCATATATCTTCTGAAATCTAGGAAGAGGTTCCCAAACCTCAATTTCTGACTTCTTTGCACCCGCAGGCTCAACACCACGTGGAAGCTGCCAAGGTTTGGGGCTTGCACCCTCTGAAACTATGGGCTGAACTATACCTTGGCCCCTTTTAGCAATGGCTAGAGTGGCTGGGATGCAGGGCCCCAGGTCCCTAGGTTGGACACAGCATGGGTACCCTGGGCTCAGCCCACAATATCATTTTTTCTTACTAGGCTTAAGGGTCTGTGACAGAAGGGGCTGCCATGAAGACCTATGACATGCCCTGAAGACATTTTCCACATTGTCTTGGGAATTAATATTTGACTTCTTTTTATGTATGCAAATTTCTGCAGCCTACTTGAATTTCTTTTCAAAAAATGGATTTTTCTTTTCCACTACATCGTCAGGCTGCAAATTTTCTGAACTTTTATGCTATGTCTCTTTTTAAAACAGAATGCTTTTAACAGCACCCAAGTCATCCTTTGAATGCTTTGCTGCCTAGAAATTTCTTCTGCCAGTTACCCCAAATAATCTCTCTGAAGTTAAAGTTCCACAAATCTTTAGGGCAGGGGCAAAATTGTGCCATTCTCTTTGCTAAAACATAACAAGAGTCACCTTTGCTTTAGTTCCCAACAAGTTCCTCGTCTCTATCTGCATACCTATGCAATACAACGTATGCAATACCATAATGAACATAAGACCTGTCAAAGATTTCATGACAGTTGGCAAAAGCAATCACGATAAAAGCAAAAACTGACAAATGTAATCTAATTAAAGAGCTCTGTACAACAAAAGCAACTATCAACAGAGTAAATAGTCTACATAATAGAAGAAAATATTTGCAAACTATGCACCTGACAAGGTCTAATATTCAGCATCTACAAGAAACTTAAACAAATTCACAAGAAAAAAATGAATGACCTCATAAAGTAGGCATGAGACACGAACTTTTCAACAGAATATACACATGCGACAAACAAGCATATTGAAAAAATGCTCAACATCACTGATCATTAGAGAAATGCAAATCAAAACCACAATGAGATACCGTTATCACACCAGTCAGAATGGCTGGTTAATAAAAAGTCAAATAATAGGTGTTGGTGAGATGGCAGAGAAAAATTAATGCCTATATATGGTTGGTAGGATTATAAATTAGTACAACCATTGGGAAAACAGTGTGGCAATTCCTCAAAGATCTACAAACAGAAATACCATTCAACCCAGCAATCCCATTACTGGATATATACCCAAACGAATATATGTCATTCTACCATAAAGACACATACATGCTATATTCATTGTAG
Source organism: Mandrillus leucophaeus (assembly GCF_000951045.1). Classification (NCBI taxonomy): domain Eukaryota; kingdom Metazoa; phylum Chordata; class Mammalia; order Primates; family Cercopithecidae; genus Mandrillus; species Mandrillus leucophaeus. Next base: position 977,870 of record NW_012106753.1, read on the forward strand.
TTCCATTCCCAATAACAAATACATGAAATCAACCTAAATGCCCATAAATGGTAGACTAGATAAAGAAAATTTGGTACATTATACACTATGGAATGCTATGCAGCCATAAAAATGAATGAGATTATGTTATTTGCAGAAACATGAAAGGAATATTATCTATATTATTATTATAAAGTCATTATCCTTAGAAAACTAACATAGGAACAGAAAACCATATACACATATTCTCACTTATAAGTAGGAGCTAAATGATGAGGACACATGAACTTATAGCGGGGAACAAGCACTGGGGTCTACTGTAGGGTGAAGGATAGGAGGAGGCAGAGGATCAGGAAAAATAATTAATGGGTACTGGGCTTAATATCTGGGTGACAAAATAATCTGTACAATGAATCCCCACAACATGAGTTACCTATATAACAAAACTGCACCTGTACCCTTAAACATAAAAGTTTTAAAAAAGCTCAAATAAAAGAGCAAAGCTAGAAAACTCATACTTTCTGATCTAAAAACTTGCTACAAAGCAACACAAATTAAAACAGTGTGTTACTGGCATCAGGGGAGGCATATAGTCCAATGGAATGAATTTGATCATATATATGAGGACTTATTTCTGGGCTCGAAATTCATTTGAGCTTTTGTATATAAGATTAGGTAATGGTTCAACTTCTTTCTTTTACAGATGGATATCCAGTTTTCCGAATATCATTTGCTGGAAAGACCATCTTTTACAAATTTCCAGCAAATGATATTGGGAAAACTGGATATCCATCTGTAAAAGAAAGAAGTTGAACTATTACCTAATCTTATACACAAAAATTAATTCAAAATATAAGACTGAAAGGTAAGACTTCAATATATAAAACTCTTAGAAGTAAACATAACACAAATGCTTTATGATATTAGATTTGAAAGTGATTTCTTGGATATGACAGCATTAGCAGCAAAATAAAAAATAGACAAGTTACACCTTATAAAATTATGAAATTTCAGAACACAATGCAGATGTGAAAATCATTGAACATAAGATGGAAGGAAGCCGGACAAGAACGTAAAGCCTGAGACCACTATTCAGACCTGACAAATTCTTGGCCACCATGATGAAGATCTCTGAAATAAACATTGCCCAGTAGAGGAGTCCTGCATTGGACAAAAATAACCAGCCTTGGTAATCCTGCTAAGTTTAGTCATTGCCTGGGCCCTTCTCAGGTAATGTGTGGTTTCTGCTTAAATGCTGGGACAGAACCTAAAGATGCTGTAATTGGCAGCTGTAAGCTACCTGCCATCTTCACAGCTGAAAAACAAGCTCCTTTTCAAAGGGAAATCCAAGCAGTGCAAGTAAAGGATAATCATGGCAGAACTAGATGATGAAAGCTTGAAGCAATAATCACATATTTTCATAGAGGTATATGGAGATACATGAAAAAATAATTTTATTTTACTTTAATTTGACTTTGGTGTTTGATAATATTTAGCAACTTCATAGGTGCTTATAAATGGTAAGAACAAAATAATACCTATATAAAAGACACAGTACATTAGTATAAAATTGTGTGATAGTGAAATGAAAATACTAGTTCAATTCAATAAAAAAAGTTAAAATGATGAACATGAAATTAATTTATATATGGTGATGGCTATTTTTTGGGATTTGCCATATGGATCTAAACAAGTAATGTAATCATTCGGGGGAAAAATCCCAAATATGCTGAAAATCCCATTATTTGCAAATATTTAATGTTATACTGAAAAACTGATAAAAAGTATGTGAAATTTCCTTTTATTCCTTAAGATCCATTTGTGGATTGCAGAAGCAAAAATGTTTGATGACTTCTAGCAAGCAGTTTAGTAGTTGCATTGGGGAAAAGACAGATAATGAATCAAAATATGGTGTCTCTGGAAAAATTAGCTTATTTTGTTTCTTAAAAGCCTTGATATCTTGTGACTATCAACAAATATGTGTATTTGGTTAAAGTTCATACTTTTACTGAAATAAATAAAAAGATGCCTTAAATGGAATTCTTTCAACATCACCAGTATGGCCACAGATTCCGTGAATTGTGTTAAGACATTATACCCCTTATATTCATTAGGGTAAGATTGTATCCTGAAAGTGTTAGGAACAAGAAAACAACTATAAAGTTCTTAGACTTTTCATTTCTGAAGTGCTCAGAATATATATGTTATGTATTTTCGGGAGAAGACTGCATGTATTTTTTTTCTAATATGAAAAAATCTAGGTCTAACTAGCAGAATAAATATTGCAGATTAAAATATTACTTATTCAAATATGCACTACTGTGCAAAGAACAAATATATGTGTTTATGTGGAGAGATAAATTGCTTTCTTGTGTTCAAATTCTTATGAGTTTATTTATATCATTTGATTGAATACAACATGTTAAATTAGTGCCAGATTCATCTGAAAATAACCTTTGTGCCAATAGAATACACACACAAATTGCAAGGGATCAATAAGGATTTTTGTGAATGAATGACTAAATAGACAGATGAAAAGTTACTGCCACTGGAAGCTACTGGAGATAGTTCTAAATATTCCAAATTTCTATTTTTAATACCCTGTTCATTACATTGTAAAAGGGAGTAAGTATATTTCATCCTGAATTAATAATGAAATGGTATTGAACTTCAAAAATGTGTAAAATACAAATATTGAAGACAGTAAATAGCTTAATCGGTGGCTAGCTTGGATGGCTCATGTGATAGACAACAGAATATGTGGGTGTGTGTGTGTCATATACATATATGGCATCACTATCTTTTAGTCACACTATAAGGTAAAAATGAAAATCATGACTTTATCCTGAGCTTGAAATTACAGAATCAATTAATGTATGTTCAAGAGTTTTCCTCATTGAACTAAAGAAGCCAGACAGGAAAGAATACATACTGTATGACTTTATAGGTGGTATTTACTGTATATATAGTAAAACTAATCTGTGTGATTAAGAGTCAGATAGTGGTTACCCTTTTGTGTCTCAGCTGTGATTGGAGAGGGCATTCGGGATTCAGCCATTGTCAGCATCTTGATTTGGGTACTAGTTACATGAGTGGGTTGAATTGATAAAAACTCATTGAACTCACAATTTATACACCTTATACTTCTTGAGGTATTTTGTATTTCAATAACAGTTAAAAACTGAATTATTTAATTGAAAAATTCTTCAATGGATTTTAGAATAAAAATGTAAAAGCATTCTGGATTGAAAATTTAGCTATCAAATACACCAAACTGGTGAGGTTCAAATAATAGCAAGTAAAGCTGTGAATGATAATGATGATAAAGAAGAGAAACTATAATTGGATTTCTGGGGCTTATAAAATATGACAAACCATAAGAAACCTCGTGGCACATAAAAAAAGAAAGATGTAAGATGAGACTACTGGATGAAAATAATGTTTACTTCCTGCTCCACCAATTGGTACATAGCTTATTTCTCAAACTTATTTAATATATCACATTTAGAAGATAACATTTTAGTTCTGCTTGTGTTTCGAGTGATAGAAACATTGGGCTCTGTAATGTTAAAATGGTAAAATATGAAATTGAATGAGGTTGAGTTATATAGGGAAATACTGAATCAAACAAATTAGCTAAAATAAGAAATTCAATCAAGCGAAATAATCTTCTTATGGATAAGATAAATATGCTTGCTATTTGAAATTAACAATGTATTTGAATGAATTGTTATTTCTCCTTGGAATCTCTGTCTAAGATTCTTAATACGATAGGTTGTGATTTTATTTTGAAGGAACACAAAGCTTAGATTTTGTATCTGATATATTTATGTATCATTTTATTTTTAGGGAAATTATATAAAATGTATTGGAGTCACTTAAGGTAATTTAATGCAGTCTTATCACTGCACTAAAAAAAAGTATATTTTGTTTTATTTCTAAGTAATATCAACTACAGGGGTACCATTTTATCACACAAAATTTTGAGGTCTTTGAAAGCATAATATTGTGTTGTTATTTTTGTATTTCTGAACATTAGCCAGGGATCGAGCATATTATAAAACTCAAAATCATTTGAGGAATAGACAAGTGAACGTACAGAAATAACTTGGAACATTATTAGATTTTTTTTCTTAAAGTATTTATAATAGTTGATAGGAAGAATACAGGATTTGGCCAAATAACAATATACTTCAAACATGAATTGCTTTGATCTCTTTTCTGGGATGTTGGATACTTAAAAAAATTATAAACAAGTGAGTACATGTGATTCTCAGTCTCCAAAGTTGCTGGGACTACATATGTATGTCACCACCCCTGGCTAGTTACTCAAAAGGGTTTTTACATTAATTATTATTCAGTTTTACCAAAGCCACATCAAATAAAATAATCATATTATTATTTTAAAAATTCTGTTAGTTTGCGAATTATACTGATTTAAATATTAAAGCATGTTACCTTACTTGAATGATTACGCTTTGGTTATTAAATTCTATCTTAATTCATATATTTTCTGATTTGTGTGTTTAATGATTGTTTTAAGATTTTAGTTCTTGATGTATAAGACAATTTGCCATCAGCTTGTGCTATTCTTAATGAACTATTTACCTGTCTTAACTGGTCATTTGACTGTCTAACTTGGGTTTAGGTCTGATGGATGAGAAATAGTGCAACAGGCTCTAAATTTATAGTAGAGGAATGATGAATATAATTTTCAAACTTAGAATCACCTTCATCAACTAGTTGCAGATGGTCTGCTAATTAATCCGTATCACCTTGGTGCTGCTGGTTTCGTGGTCCTGATGGTAAAGGAGCTTGCTCTGCAGCTTGCTTCTACTGCAGATAACTCTTGTTCCAGGCTGCATTCAGAACTAGCCAGGTTTCTAGTCACTTGTTATACAGGATAATAGTCTTATGTGTAGTAAATACTACCTTGTAAACACAAAGAAGTGCATAAACTATTTCTTGGTGGAATAAGTCAGTTTCTTGGGAGTAGAATGAGGTTTACCTGAAATGGAATGTCCTAAATTATCCAAAATTACTGCATCCATAAAAATACCACCATGTCAATCCTCTTCAACTTCTTAGAGATCATTTTGACATTCTGAAAAGCATGCTACTTACTAGGAAATTTAGGGTTCCTGTCAATTCCTGCTCCAGAGACCTAAAATAGTATAATGTCACCAATACAGAAACAAGCATGAATGTCAGCAGAGTATCAGTTTGATCAAGGACTCCACAGAATATATTATGTCTAATACAGAAGAGTAAATGTAATCCTGTAGCAAAAGACTGAGGATGCAGTACTGAAATATGACTTCTACTGATGAGATGATTTTGATCCTCCTTGCAAAGGAGTAATAAGAAAAACAAAAAACTCACCAAATGTGAGCTGTATACAACATGTAAGAAGTTATTGATCTGTTTCAATAAAAATATAACATTTGGCATACCAAGATTGTGGTCTATCCAATGATTAAGAATGGAGCATTTTTCTACTTTCCACAGAGGTTCAGAAGGAAAATTAAAAAGAGCAACAACGGAGACAAGACATTCTGCATCTTTAACGTTTCTGATGTTAGTGATTTCTTTGTAAATCTTTCTAGAATGCGGTTTTGCTTTTGGTGATGCTAGCAAGGATTGGTAGTTTCAGGGTCTTTCTTTTAGAGCTTTTTAGCACAAAGGTCCAATGCAGAAACCAATGTGAGCATTCTTCCACATGCTGAGTATATCTATCCCAAATAGATACCCACAGACTAGAAAACATGAGTGCCCGTAGACACATTTGATACCCTATGGGATCAACTTAAGTCAAAACCATTATTATTTAGTATTCACATATTTGTCAATCCAGAATATCATTTTAGCATTTTATGAAACTTGGTTCCAGTGTCAACTCAGTCATTATACCTAAATGTCATCAATAAAGTACACAGTTGCCCTGGCAAATGACAAAAGCTTCTACTGGAAAAGCATCAGAGGTGCATACAGTGGCATTGATAAATCTTTACTAAAGAAGATTTGTCCCTACTTCAATCACTTAAAAATATCTTAGGTTGACAAGCCTGGTTCAGTAATGTTATTTATCACCTTGGTGTCTCAGATGAGCCTTCTGCTCATGAGTTTTTCTCTGTTTCCATCTCACTTCTTAGAGTACCAGGAAATTTTTTAATACCTTCATGACAAAGCATACAGATTGCCATGCCTGCCTTGATGACCATTATGGAAATTATATTCATTTTACTTTGACAGTTATGTATTGTCATTGACATTTCAGAATTTTATCACTTTCATTGATATTAGGGATACCATTTCCATGCAGTATTTCTTAGTGTTATTTGAAACTTACAGTACACAATAAGCACATGTCCTCTCAAAGATGGTGCATTATACCACAATTTCCTTTACAGTGCATTCCATGTTGCCTTTATGAAGATAGTATCTTCTTGGCTTTCCCAGGAAGTATAGATTAAAAATGACCACCTCTCATATGATAAATTATGCCACTGCACTCAAAACTAATGTGTTGAAGCCTTAAGTTTTAATACCTCAGAATGTGATGATATTTTAAATTACAGCCTATCTTTAAATAATATTATGCCATGGGGTGTTTAAAGAGGTAATCCAGTTTTAAACGAAATGATTAGGTAGAGACACGGTTTCACCATGTTGGCCAGGCTCATCTCAAACTCTTGGCCTCGTGATCCACCTGCCTCTGCCTACCAAAATGCTGGGATTACAGGCATGAGCCTCCATGCCCAGACTTTTCTTGTCAAATCCAAGGCCAACATTAAATTCATGAAGATTTGTCCCTACTTTTCTTTTAATAGTTTTATAGTTTTAGCTATCATGTTTAGGTTGTTGATCTCTTTTGGATTAGTTTTATTTATGGAGTGAGTTAGTGATCCAACTTTCTTCTTTTTCATGTGGCTATCCAGTTGTAACAGAAGCACAATGTTGCTCAGTTCTAACAATTACTCTTAATGAAATTTTGCTTAGTCATTTTATTAATTCCTGAGATATTAAAGTTGATACTTGCAGCTATAATTTTGGATTTTTCTGCAATCTTTTTATATTTCTGTAGTTTTAGCTACTATTAATGATACATGTTTAGAGTTACTATGCCCTCTTGGTTAATTGAACCTTTTTGTTTTATAAGGTATTTTCTTTTGTCCTTGGCAAGGGTCTTTGTTCTGATGTCTATTTTGTCTCATGTTAATAGAATTACCTTAGGTTTCTTTTAATTAATTTTTGCAGGGTGTATCTTCTGTCATACTTCAATATTTATTAATGTGTGTCTTTTTATATTTCAAGCTATTTTATGGCAGAAAGCATACATCTAGGTGTTGCTTTGTTTCTAATTTGTAATTTATAAAAGATTATAATATTTAGGCCATTTAAATGTAATTATTGATAAGGTTAGATTTCAGTATACTATCTTGCTTGCTGCTTTCTATTTGTTTTGTCTGTGCATGAAGTGTAAGGTTCAAAACTCAGATGGCAGATGGCATTTTTTACAAGGTTTAGGTTCCCAAGTCCTAGGAAGATATTTAAGTCTGTTATCATTTGAGAAATAGTAATAACGATAAATTTTTATTATATAATTTTTGTGAAAAATTTAATACAAATTAAATTCCACACGTTATGTGTGAAATACAGTATGTTGTCTTGGTAAATATATATATATATATATAAACAGTTATTACATAATTATTGTATACTTCTGCTATGGTTTTTACAGAGCTTATCTGTTGTTTAAGTGAATTCCTCAAATACATTTTATATCTGAAGTTTTTGGGGTCTAGCAAGTTTTGGTTTTGCTAACTCATGTATGATGGCTGGTATATTAGACTTTTTTATACTTCAAGTAGTGTATTATTAGATAAAAGAACGTTTGATACAATTTCCTAAAAATCGTCTTCTGTTTGCTAGTTCACAC
>NW_012106753.1:986427-988525 GCF_000951045.1 Mandrillus leucophaeus
TATCGTATGTTCTCACTTATAAGTGGAAGCTAAGCTCTGAGTACACAAAGACATAGAGAGTGATATAATGGACTATGGAGACTCAGAAGCAGGAGAATGGGGGAGATGAGGGACAAAAAACTACATATTGAGTACCATGTACACTACTTGGCGACGGGTGCACTGAAATCGCAGACTTCACCATTATACAATTCATCCATGTAATGAAAAACTATTGGTACCCAAATAAATAAAAAATAGAAAAGATAAATGCTTAGTTAAATAATAATTATTTTTTAATATTTTAATTCTCACCTTTATAATAGCTTAACTAGATCTTCTTTTAAGTTACTGTTTATTAAAATATTAAAAAATTCACTCTTTCTGTTCTCATTGACATATACGTTGAGAACTTTGATCAGCAAGTAAGCACTCAATTTTCTGTAAGTTATAATACATATTTTTATCTGAGATATAAATCCTATTGTTTTTAAGAAATCACCATGGCATCATGGTGATAAGTAGATAGATATACACACACACACATATACATCTATATACACACTCACACATATATAAAATCGTCACTTATATGTTCAAATGCCTAAATTTTTGAATAACTACTGAATATTCTATTGACTGAAAATCCTAAAATGTATTCTTAATTTTCTATTTTTTTCCAATTTTACTCTTGAATATTTGATGATAGGAATCATTGTTTCTATATATCTTATACACCTTTGATTCACTTGCATTTTATCAGTACCAGAAACATGAGAAATATTTAATTGTATAGATAGGTACATACATATGTGTTATCTATATATCTACAGCTACTTCTTAACACACTATAGTGTTCCATCTCTATCAACCCATCATAAGTTGAAAATATTTCAAGTAAAAAATGCCATTAATAAACCTAACTCACTGAACATCATAACTTAGCTTAGCCTACCTTAATCACACTCAGAAAGCTTATATTAGCCTACATTTGGGCAAAATCTTCTAACATAATGCCTCCTTTATAATAAAGTATTAAATATCTCATATAATTTATTGAACACTGTACATTAGGTTAAAATCCCAAAAGTTTCATACCACTATAGAGTTGAAAAATCATAAGTTAAACCATTGTAAGTCAAGGACTCTGTGTGTGTGTGTGTGTGTGTATGATGTATTTACATATATGTCTATGCAAATATATAATCTATCATCTATGTATGTATCTATCATAAGAGATAAAGTAGAGAGTAATAAATATTTTATTACTTTGTTGATGAAAAATGACCACAGCATAATATTAGTTGTTTGAAACACATTCTATCAATTTACTTCCTGAAGTTTTCACAAACGTTGATTGTGAGATAGAATAAAAATATAAATGACATATTATCAAATGACTTGGTTAGATTTTGAGATACATTTTTTCTGGTAATCCAGTAGCTAAAGGAATAGGGAATAGTGCTATCTGAAACAGCATGATATTATCCAGAACACAGCTGCACATTCTAATATTTTACTTATGTTATTAGACATATATAATGTTAAATGTTGCATTATGTCAATGAAATGTTTTCAAAAATACTTTTGAAAAATAAGTGTTCTTCATAGAATCACTGTTTTTCTTTTAGTTTATTTTATTCCATGGCATTTATCATTATATTTTGTAATTTAATTAAAAGATGCCAAATTAGATGGCAGACAGGTAAAAAATGAAATTTAGTGGCTGGTAATACATGACGGTTTTTCTATTAAAACTAATAAGTTTTATGAGTGATGGGACGATTAAATGGCTATGTTAAAATTTATATGAATAATCAATTCATTGGGTGCAGGTCATGCAGTATAGATTTTAATGATTTGACGTGACAATGTTAATGGAGTAATTCTACTTACAAGCCCATCTTGATCTATTCATTCTATAAATAGTTGACTAGCCCTATTAATCAAGCCTCCTGCTAGATAAAGCCTTATGTATTGGAAACCACAGCCCTCAATAATTGAAAACCTAGATGAATATTGAATGTTAGTGGGTTAAAGTTGAAGAAAATAAGAAAAGGGAAGGAGATGTGAGCATGGCTCTAATGTGTATTTGGAAGACGAGAGTACTTGCTCAAAA
>NW_012106753.1:989825-995703 GCF_000951045.1 Mandrillus leucophaeus
TTTTTGAGTTATCAGGCTGTTTCACTTAATCAAAGCATGCTTAATGAGGGAGCCCTCTTAATTGGGACTTTCCCATCTTATAAAATCGAGCCTAGTAACACTCAACTGTAAAGACAGGTGCTTAATTGGGATAGTAATTCTAGATAATTGGGGGTGCCTGCGGGTGACCAAGAGTAGCTTACATCAATCTTATTTGAAGATATTATGCCTTTGTAGGTGTCTCCCACTGCGCTTGCTTATTTGCTTTCCAAGAATGACCTCTCCACTGTTAAATGAACAAATGTCCTTTTAGCACTGACTGCTGGAAATTTCTGTTTCTATCTCGGTTTTTAATCACACTATCATTCTTAAATTTTCTTTTATTATAAAATAACTACATATTATTTTACATGGGATAAATTTATTATTAGCACTTTCAATTGAATTTTAAAGCAAAGAATTAGCAAAAGCTAGGAAATCAAATACCACAGATTAAATACTCTATAAGACACTAAATTATAAAGAATAATAATTAACACCTTTGTTCTCTGAAATATAATAATTCATCATGTGTAAATAGATTACTTAGCTTAATTTCTTTTTACTTCCATACCATTTAGAAAGTTCAGTTCCTACTCTAATATGTGTTATATAGGGGCATATTCACAGATATCAGACTATATGACTAGCATCAAAATGCTGGTCCCATTCTCCCCAAATAGCAGATACTCAAATAAGTTGACTGAATTTGGAAATGTAAACTTTTTTTTTCTATTTAATCAGCTATTTTTAATTAACTAGATTATTAAAACAATGCACATAATAAAATTTCATTTTATTCTGTGTCACTTACGAAGCCTGCAAGCTCATTGGATGAGGTATAATTTTCTATAAATATACTTCCAGTTAGAACAAATTTCTTTTTTTAATTCTTTTTAATACAACTTTTAGTAAGAGTAATGTTAATATTCATGTTTCTCCCTTTAAGTCAAGACACATAATATTTTACAGTTAAATGTGGATGTCTTTAAGAGCCATAGAAAAGTTACATTAATTTATTGTAAATAAAAATTCTGTATAATTAAAATCCCTGAAATTAAAAACAATGTTTATGAGGCTGTTTAAATTAGTAATTTTAATAACTTTACAAAGGAACATTTTAGAAATAGCCCACTTTTTAAAGTATGAACTGGAATTTGAACATATATACACTATATTTTATATCATAAAAAATCAATTGAGTAAAACATTCTAGAAGAGAACAATTCCCTAATAAACTTAACCTAATTTTAAATTTAAATATTATTCTAGTTTATTGTTTGTGAGGCTTTCTTTTTATTTTAAATTTCAAAAGTGAAAGTATGTTTCCAGTGAAAATAAAATTGGCAGTGATTTCAAAGACTGGCAAGGTTGGAGAATAACAGAAACCTTCCTTGGTTGCTGGTAGAAATCCAGAATGGTACACAGCACTTTTAAGGATAGTTTGGTATTTTCTTAGGAAACTAAACATAGTCTTACCAGAAGATCCACCAATCACACTTACAGGTATATACTTCAATTAAGTTAAAAATGTACATTTACACATAAACCTGCACATCAATGTTGATAGCAACTGTATTTCTAATTGCAAAAGAAGAGGAGGAAGAGGAAGAAGAAGGAGAAGGAGAAGGAGAAGGAGAAGAAGAAGTCGTCAATATGTCCTGAAATACTTGATTGGGCAAACTCTTTGTATTCATACACTGAGATTTTAAAAGATTTTCATACAATGAGTGATTTAAAAAGAGCTATCAAACCATGAAAAAACATTAAGTATCTCTAAATGCACAGACTTAAGCAGAAGAAGCCAATTTGCAAAACATCATGCCATCTTATTCCAACTACATGACATTCTGGAAAAGGAAAATGATAGAGGTGGTATAGATAAAGATCATTGGTTGTCCTGATTTTGAAGAAAGGGAGGAACTAATAGGCAGAGCACATGGATTTTGAGGGTAATAAACATTCTACTTTACATTCTAATGGTGCATTAATGACATTCTGCATTTGCCAAAACCAGCAGAATTTACATAGCAAAAATAGTGAATTTTATTGTAAACTGTAGACTTTAGTTAATATATTAATACAGGTTCAAAAACTGTAACAAATTTGCCACACTAATGCAGAATGTTAAAAATAGAGAAAATGGGGTTGGGGGTTACATGGGAGTTCTCTGCACTAAATGCTCAATTTTTCTGCAAACTAAGCTATTCTAAAAATACAGTATTAATTAAATAAAATAACAGACCTATTCAAATTAAGAAGAGAAAACAGCACATTCGGGAGAGGCTGAGGAGGAAAGTGAATGCTTATACACTGTTGGCGGGAATTTAAATTAGTTCAGCCACTGTGAAAAGTGGTTTGGAGATTGCTCTAAGAATTTGAAAAAGAACTACAATTTGACCCAGCAATCCCATTACTGAGTACTGAGTATATATTCAAAAGAAAACAAATTATTCTACCAAACAGAAACATGCACTCAGGCTTTTATGGCAGCACTATTCACAATAGCAAAGACATGGAATCAACTTAAGTGTCCATCAATTGTGGATTGGATAAAGAAAATGTAACACATATACACCATGGAATATCACACAGCCATAAAAAAGAATAAAATCATGTCCTTTGCAGCAACATGAACGCAGCTAGAGACCATTATCCTAAGTGAACTGGAAGTCATTATCCTAAGTTAATTGATGCATGAACAGAAAATCAAATACTGCAAAGTGGAAGTTAAACATTGGGTACTCATGGACATAAAGATGACAACAATAGATCCTGGGGACTTCTAGAGGTGGGAAAGAGGGAGGCCAGGTTTGACAAACTACTTTTGTGTACTATGCTCAATACTTGGATGACAGAATCATTTGTTGATGTATCTGGTTACCTAAGTTACAGTTAGTGTATTCTTTGGAGGCCTGCATTATGTATGTGTGATCAATTTTACCAACATACTACAATTGTGTATTTCCCAACACAGTCATTTTAAAACGTAGTACACTCAATATTCTTTTTTTTTTTTTTTTTTGATACTGAGTCTCGCTTTGTCACCCAGATTGGAGTGCAGTGGTGCAATCTTGGCTCACTGCAACTTCTGCCTCCCGGGTTCAAGTGATTCTCCTGCCTCAGGCTCCCAAGTAGCTGTCCAGTTGTAATCCCAGCCTCCACGGCCTATTTATTTTTGTGTTTTAGTAAAGATAGGGTTTCACCACTTTGGCCAGGCTGGTCTTGAACTCCTGACCTCAGATGATCCACCTACTTCAGCCTCCCAAAGTGCTGGGACTAGAGTCATGAGCCACCACTCCCAGCTGACTCAATATTCTTATGGAGAAAATAATGGCACTGTAAAAAGCACATTTAGAGGGAAAGGTGAAGATACAACTTAAACAATGATATCAATCCTCAAAATCAGAAGAGGTTCAGAGAATACCACCCAGAAATATGGGCAGGCAGTATTTATAGACAGAAAAAGGAAGTGATACAGAGAAAGAGCTTGACTGGTGGCTGGTCATTTGCCCTATTTGCAAGTGGTGTGATAAGGCATGTGCCTTATATGGACATGATTTTCTTAATTGGCAATCTGTGATTGGCTAAACTCAGTGTCATGATTTGACAAGACTCACCTATTTATTATAAGAATATTCAAAGTTATGTTTCTGATAACTTACCTACTAAGTTAGGTTGCAGTTCTCTACATAAAAACTCAAAGTATTGAGGCAGCCGTAAGCCAAATTTAGTTCAATTTAACAATCTCCCTTAATTTTAGCCTCTCAATTTTGAGAGATTGATGAAAATTTGGACATTGACACTATTCTTTGACATCATCACAATGAGCTGGCTTGGTTTCAGTATGGAATTCACAATTCGTGACATCAACTGAATGATTATGTTTTCTTTATGTCTTCACTATTCAAATGTTGTGAGACCATTTGATGTATAATGGATGGCTACATCAGAAAATTAGAACTATTGAGAGAATACAGCATGCCAGGAAGAAAAATATGATGTCTGTCAGGAGTATAATATGAAAAGACTAAAGTATACTCTTTTACAGGAGCCACCACAAATCGAGACAATTAAAATAAAATATATTGAAAATGAGTCAGAAGAATTATCTGTTTTTATCAATTAGCTTCTTTCTTGATTTCTTATAACTGAGTTTTTATCATAGTAGATACATGGACTTATCCACGTGAAGCAGAAAGTGTTAGTTATTGTACACACACTCCCCTGTTTACCAATAAAATGCTCAAAGAAAATCATGCTAACTAAAGCAATTTAAGCAAGAGAATTTAAGGTTCTTTGAAAAATCATAGTCTTTGCAGTAGAGTCAGTTAAAGTAGCCAATGTTTGAAGCAAAAGTCTAATAATAACCTCTTCTACATGTACATCAAATCAGAAAAGACTATTAGAAGATGACCAAAAAATGTCCATTCAGAGAGATGTATGCCTGCTGACAAATTCGTCTTTATTTGATCCTTCAGATAAAGAGGTATTCAATTTTCAATTTGTCTTGGAGTGAGAATGGTACATTTAAGTTAAAAATCCCTCAAGGCATTTTCTTGGTATTCAGTTAATTCTGGTTCTATTGGGTTAGCAGTTTTATAAAACCAATCAGTTTTATTAGAGTTCTGGGTATTCTTATCCAGTCCAATAGCATAATCTTAAATTTAACAAAAACTTGTAAGAGTTATTTTCATGAATGTCGAATACAAAACACTTGAAGCTTAAATTGACTTAACATTGTCATCGTTAAAAGTTTCATGAGAATTAATTACAATAATAATATAATTGACAAGAAAATTTGGTTATTTCTCTGGAACACATTTTATGATAATAACTAGAATTCTGGCTAATAATATTATAGAGAACTTTCACTTTACTAGGAATTTCACAAAATTGCTAGAAAACATTATAACATAGCCGTACAACTATGACTGAAAGAAGGTTTCGTATCACTTATTATTTCACAATGTTCTCATATATTTATTATATTAAATTAGCCCAAATAATTTAATATCTCTTTATTATAAGGTGATATGTCTTTTTGAAATATTCCAAGGGCCCATCTAGAAAACCCCAAAGTTAATTTTAGGCATAAAAAATGCTTGGTTTAGAATTTCATTTTTGGAAAATTTTCAAAATTATCAATGGTTCATAAGCATTTCATCAAAATAAAATCATAGGTCACTGTGAAAAAAATAGTCATTTAATTAACCAATGGGATAATTTTAAAAATTCAAAGACAAAAACAGTAAGTTATGTAATTATACACCAAAAAAACTTTAGTTCTTTAACATAGAGAACTCCATTTCCTTAAGTAATCAAAATTCAATAAAGATATCATGCAACAACAAAAAGAGATTATTTTGACAAAACAGGATCTTTCATCATGCAACAAAAGAAAGAAATTATTTTGACAAAACAAGATCTTTGTTTCCTAGGCTAATTATTTAAAAAGAAAAGAAAAACTTTCCATAACCTTTTATTAACAGCAGATCAATACTCCAAGAAAACCTTGCTGTTTTAACAGAAAAGACTAATTTTAGTTTTGCATTGGTGTACTTTTGATATTAATGCTCAACTGTTAGAAAAAGTTATAAATAATTCCTCTTTAATTTCAGTCATCTTCATCATGTATAAAATTCTTCTCACAGGAATCATCTTCTACAAAACTTCTACAACTTTCTTGTATCCTTCTAGTTATTTGTCCTATGTTTTTCCCGTTCTCATTTGAAACAGCCAGTCACTTTATGTTAGGACAAAATAAGAGTTTTTTCCTCATTATTTTTAGCTTTATATACCATATATTAATTATAATTTTATTTATTTATTTATTTATTTATTTATTTATTTATTTATT
>NW_012106753.1:995923-999154 GCF_000951045.1 Mandrillus leucophaeus
ATTCTGTAGATTAACACTATTTCATAATTTATAAAAATAGATGCTTTCTGAAGCTATTTTTAAAAATTTATTGACAGACTCAAACATATTTAGATTTCCTATATCATAATAAAATCTAGATGTCAAAAGCATATAAACATAAACTTATGTTCAACAATTAATGTTTTCATATTTTATCTTATTTGAAATAATACAAATAAATTTATAGTAAATGAATATTATTTATAATATTGAATAATAAATAATGAATATTCATCATTAACTTAGCAAAACTCCAAGCCTGTAAGTTACCAGTGAGATTGGGAAGCTAATTTTAAATACTTATGTTGTAACAAAAAACAAGCTAGCTGCCATCAAGTTATTTTCCTGGTTACTACTTGTAAGTGTATGCACATGTTAGATGTCATCACAGAAGCAAGAATCTAAAGAATTAAATACATGACTTGTTTTTTCTTGTTTGAATACTGTACTTGATATACATGATATAATGAACACTGCATTTTCACTTAAATCTTTGTTCTTAGGTTAAACTTGTAGTTTGATGATCCTTAAAAATATTTAATAGAAATAAAAGTTGTAGGCTTGTATTATATTTAATATTGAGAAGTCTAAGTACATGCCTGTTTTAATTATACCAACAATATTCTTATTAAGAATTGTTTATTCTATAAAGATTACCCAAGTCATAAAATCTTGAAAAACATTTGGATTAGTTCTTATTTTCATTGAAAGAATAATTGATCTATATACGCACTTATTTTTTTAAATAAAGCAAAAGAATGTTTTTTTAAATTTAGTGATATCAAAAGAAGAAAAAATTATTATGAATACAAACACGTGTTAAAATATAAACAAAAATTAATTTTATAGCTTTCATTTTAAAAATTTAGCCTATTCCTGGTATAAAAATAAAAAACTCACTAATTTATTAAACAATAACTTGATCTCAATTGTTTTTGTGCCCAAGTGAACAAGATGTCCTGTCGAGATGGTTAAAGCTTTTAACTAGTATTTCTGAAAAAGACTTCTAGGATTTTTTTTATTTGCCTTCTGTAGAATATCTTTTGATTCACGTAATCTTTTAGATGACTCTGCATAGCAATTAAAGTATGCATTCCATGGCTTTTGTCCCATTTTGGATTCTTTCTTTTCTAATGCACTTCACCAGTAAACATTTTATCTAGGTTAAAACTTCCCCACTGTGACCACTGTAGCTCCAAGTTGTTCTTGGTAAGGTTAACCTATTTTTTTAAAAAATGCATAGGATCTGGATCCACAGTATTTGTACACAATGTTAGCAGGTATCCCAGGAGTTGTAGTCCTGCAGTCCTGGTGTCCCTGACTGCTGATAGTTGCAAGAAATCACTTTTATAATGTATCTACCTAAGGCTTCTAACTGATCCAATCCAGTAAGTTATCAGACACAATCTGATCCTGTATCTAGTCCAGTAATAATTGTTCAACTAAAGTCAGAGAGCTCAAAACACAAATTCATGGAGTTCTAATCTGAGAGAGAATTCACCCAAGAACCCAGTTGCTAAAGAGGTCAATGAATGCAATGGGCCTGGCTAGGTACATTCGCTTTTTCACTCAATGCTCCTGAATATCAGTGAAGGTCTACTTCACTCAACTTCTGATACCAAATTATTAAATTAAAAAAATTAGACAAATTAAATTTAGTAGAGTTTCTTTGAGAAAAGAACAATTTATGAATTGGGCAGCACTTAAAACCAGGAGAGGTTAAAGGAGCTTCAACTAGCAACAAAGGAAGACCATATGTACAGATAGAAAAAGACAGAAAAAGGGTGTCTGCTTTTATAGATGTAGAGAAACAGCTTGATTGGTAATAGCTTGGTATTTTCCTTGTTTAGATGTGGTGAGATGAGTCATTCACTTTAGATGGACATGGTCTTCTCGGTTGGCATTCTGTGACTGGCTAAAGTTTGGCTGCTAAGATTACTTGAGACTTGGCTACTTATTTTAGAATATACTCTTAGTTTGTGTTGCAGTTTGCTTGCCTACTATGTTAGGTTGCAGTTCTGTACATAGAAACTCAAAGTAAAGAGGCAGCCTTATGACAAATTAATTCAATTTAATGGTATAAGAAATCCCTGAATTAATGTTAAAATTGAATTAATAATAATGAGTGAGAAAGAAATAATGTCCAAAGAAACCAAGCAGAAATATGACTTTTAGATATGAATATATAATCATTGAAACTCGAATCTTATTGTACATTATATAAGAATATGTTAGATGTAATTGCAGATATTTAGTAAAGTTCTCAAAAATTATAAAAGCTACAGCAAACACTGCCATTAAAGTTTGGAAATGTAAAGACTACATTTTTACAACACAACATTTATCTTAAAATTATTGCAAATGGAGAGAGTAGAGAGAATGAGGAAAATAAGTATATTATGCAGAATGTATACATATAACTCTCAATATCAAGTTCCAGAAATGATTGTACATACATACAGACACACACACACACACACACACACACACACACACACACACCCGTAGGCATATCATAAAGGAATTTCAAACATAAAAGACAAGAACAAAACAAAAGCAAAGCAGAAATTACAAAAGTTAGATTGTTAGCTGATATCTTAATAGCAAGACTAAAATCAAATACAATATAACTATTTATTTGAAGTGCTGGGAAAAATAAAGCATGCTATTTACTTATAATTTTACACGAAGGTAAATAGAGTTCAAAAATGAGGGCAATTCTTTGTTGGATGAATGACATTCTACTTTCAGTATGTTTTTAAGCATATTATACTCATCCCATGCAACAATGGAGGATTATAAAGTCTTTTTCAAATGAATGGGGCTTTGTTCATATTCAAAAACAATATGAAGAAAATATTTAAGAGTCTTATTCAGAACTGGAAGTATCACATATAAACCATTTCCTGCCAGCCTAAGGTGTTACTTTGAGAAAAATTATGTTACTTCTACTTTTATTTGAACATGGTTTTTCTATATTTATGTGAATAAACATTGGTTTTCCCTGCGATTACAGTGTGGAATAACTGTGTGTGCATACCTATAGATATATATTTCATGTGCAAGAGGATAATATGTGTGTGTATATATATACACACTGTAATATATACATACCCTCTTATATACATATGAACACACATATTTATATCAATATATGTATTTATTTAAATTAAGGTAGTAAGACTCCATATTAAGACATGGGTCATTTTT
>NW_012106753.1:999927-1001380 GCF_000951045.1 Mandrillus leucophaeus
AGAAAAATTATAATAAATATATAACAAAGAAAGGAAGATAGGAAATAAAAGAAAGTATAGAAGAAAAAAGATGGAAGAATAAATGGATATATGTGACATTGAATTATATATTACAATTTCATTTTAATATAGCTCTGTATAAAAAACATGTGCGTTTTTAGTGCTTAAAAGGCATATGATTAGAGTAGATGATGTCTTCCGTGATGTCTACCAACCATAGGCCAGATGACAGTCACGAATAGCTGTTAGTACTTGTTTATTTATCAACATCAAAAAATGCCAGCAAAACAAACAACATTCAGAATGGATACAAGCAGCTGTGGATGCTGTGTGGAGTTGATGGGAGCGAGGCGAAGAGGAGAGAAAGAGAAAGAAATTAGTTTCTAGTCAGCTGCATCTGTTACAGCCTTTCCAGCCCATGCAGCAGACATGTGAATGAAAAAGACATCTTGCACATCAGGCTCAATTCTGCCTTCAGGGGACTTGAACTCCAGTTGCCTTTAGTCTGCAAGCCTTTAAGAAACCCCAGAAGAGAACTGTCCTGCTGTGAATAGTCAATCATTTAACATACTATGTTCTGTGGCAATTTGTTATGTGGTGTTAGACATTGAGAAAATCTGAAGGCATGCCTGAGGTTAGAAAACTAATTAATAATGGAATCAGTCAGGACAATTTTGTGCTTTTCTTAGTAGTGATGATCAACCAGGGACAAAGAAAGCAGAAAGTAAGATACACCCTACATGTACTAATTTGCAAAAAAAAAAACAAAAAGTACTAAGAAAAAATGGCTCCGAAAGAAATTTTAAACGAGGCTAATGTACTTAGGTTTTTTCAGTGAAACTCATTCATTTTATTATTCAAGATAACAGGCAATTAAAAAGTACATAGATTATCTAAAGTATTTGAAATATATAACAATTATGAATTGAAAATAAAGCTAGAAAATTTTAAAATTTGGCTATACAGTATTTTTATTGTTAATTGCTCAAAATTTTTATTTATTAGCTTACATATTCAGGTGAAACACACACTTTAAGGCTAATATCACACATTCTGTAAAGTCTATATAGTTATAATACCCAGTTTTAAAAGATAATTGAAAATAATGAAATATTTTATTTGTAATTAAATAATATTACAAATTTAAACCAAATACGTGGCCATTATAAATAAAGTTTTCAGGTGCATTTTAAAAATGTTCTCGATATTAAAAAAAAAAAATAGATTTAAAATATTAGTCCCAGCATGGTGGCTTTCACCTGTAATCCTGGCAATTCGAGGGGCGGAGATTGGAAGATCATTTGAGTCGAGGTTTTCTAGGTTACACTGAGCCATGATTGTGCCACTGCAGTCCAGCTTGGGTGACAGAGCAAGACCCCGTCTTAAAAACAGCAACAAAAAGTTACTTAATATTAAAGGAGTCTATAATTTATGATTGATACTATAATACCAT
>NW_012106753.1:1004595-1006631 GCF_000951045.1 Mandrillus leucophaeus
CACACACACACACACACCTTTTTAAGGACAGTGTCTTTATAATTCCCTGTGTATTTTATTGATCACAGCAAAATTAATTACTTTTTAACAAAACATGATTTTTTCCAAAAATTATTTTTCTATGTTCATTTTCCTGCCTCAAAATGACAGTTGCCATTATTAGTTTCTTAGTCTTGCCAAAACCAATAACAAATGTGGTGGCTTGACCCACAAAAACACTTGCTTTTTCACACTTCTGGAGCCTAGAAGCCCCAAATCACAGTCAACAGAGTCATGTTCCTTCTGAAGGCTCTAGAGGAGACTATCTTTGCCTGTTGCTAGCTTCTGATGGTTGCCAGCCATCCTTGTTATTGCTTGAGCTGTAGCGTTATCTCTTCCGTATCTGCTTGTGTCTTCAGATGAGCTGCTTTCCTGTGTTTCAAGGAATCCCCAAATTCCCTTCTCCTTATATCATCACTAGTCATTGGATTTAGGACTTAACTTTATTATTGCCTCTTAATGCAAATACATCTGCAAAGACCATCTTTCCAAATAAGGTCATATTCACAGGAACCAGAGATTAAGACTTCAACATATACTGCTAGGGAATAGTTTTCAACACACTGAAATTGATGACAGTGACATGAATACATGCAAAAAAAAGAGTTGTCACAAATATTTTAAGTCATGCAAAAAAAACCCAAAATATCTAAAAATTTTAAATAGCATGGTCATCTTATATATGACAGCAAATAAATAATGTGGAATAAGCAAAAAATAACATTCAAACAGTTATTCCAGATATCTTGAAAAAACATCAAACGGAAGAAAGTGCTTATATGGATTTATATGTAAAATATAATCAGATATTTAAATAATCTATTTGGTAATTGAATTGAGTTCTATTCTGTATATGGGAGTACCACTCGACTTTGCAAAAACGACCATGGAAATGTAGCAATTATTTAAAAAGCATAATTTTCTGATTATAAAAAATAAAATAAATGGAGCAGCATCATGGCCCATTTTTGGTGTCACAGTTTATCCTACATGAAAGCTGTTACCAGAAACCTAGAGGGAAAGTTTAGAAACAGTGAGTGCATAAAATCACAGTTTTTATAGACAGTGATTTTAAAGAAGAGATAAATTTGTGTCTTGACTGAGCATTTTGTTGTGCAAACTGAGCTGTTTACAAAAGGAAAAGAATCAAAACCATGATTCAACTGAGTCATTCAACCTTGCCCATTATAGCATCATTAAGAAAAAAGACACTCCTTTTCTTTTTCTGGAAGTTTAAACATTATTATAAAGTAAAATTATAGATAAGTGGGTGTAGTTTCATCATCAAGTCTGCAGTATATAAAGAGAAAAGGCACAACCTCTTTCTGACATTAGCAGGATCTACAAATCTATCTGAGGAAGGTTTTCAAAGAAATCATTTTCTTTCTCAATGTATTAAAATACTGGTAAAGCAACGGGCAGGCTTGCTTCTGTAAAATAAAGTGTTTTATTCTTAACCTATTTATCTTTCAATCTTTTTTTTTAATTCAATGATAACTTTTCCTGCCCCCACCCTTGTTGTTGCGCCATCTTTACTCTTTATCACTCTCCACATAAAACATGCAACCATTTATGCTGCCAGAGCACTTAGAGATAATGTGGGGTATTATACTGCATGTGGATAGCAATTCTCCTAGATTTAAAATATTTTATTTTGGAAAAAATACATGCTGGACATATTTCCACACCTTTTATCCCCTCTTGAGTGTCTACTCTTGACTCTGCCTAGCAATTTTCTGTTACTCTGAAAACAGAAGTATCTCTTTTAAGAACATGAACTTCCCTTTCCAACCCACTTCCCTTTTACAACTCTAATGTTCTGCCAGTGGCTTCAGAATGTATAACTATGGATGTCTGTCTACAGTTGATTGTTCCAGGAGTAGATAATAAAGGCATTGCTTTCTAACGACTAATCATACCTATGTTCAGAAATAGGTGAAAAGAGCTTGTCTAAATTAAAAACAAACAAACCAACCAACCAACCAAAAAAAAAAAAA
>NW_012106753.1:1008736-1010562 GCF_000951045.1 Mandrillus leucophaeus
GTCAAATATTATTCTCACATTTTCATCAAATAAAAGAAGCAGCAACTGCTAAAGATGTTAAATTTCTTCAGGTAGAAAGTTATCTCTCACATATGCAAAATCTGTTTCAATATATTTGTGCATTTTGCCTTGAAAAACTACTTGACATGAATTTTTCTGTTGACACTGTTACATGTATATAAAAATGATCACCTACAACAGCAGCAATTTTGATCAAAATGCACATCCTAATGAACACAAGAAAACCCAATGTCTCATTCTATTATTAGAATAAATATCTTATTATAAAAATGTATATAATAAATGCATTTAATAATGTCAAAGCATTAAAATATAATGACTTAATGAATAAATTGCTGAGTTGGAAAATTTGTCTTGGTTGTATTTTTAATGAAATTTCTACATTATGAAGCAAAATAGTTTCTTGAGCTATATAATATGCAGTGTAAACACAGAATTTTCTTCATATCTATTTAACATAGAAGTTATTCTTATTTAATTTTAACAATAAACTTTTTAATGTATCTATTATTGGTACTAGGATAATACCCTACCAGCCTTTGTCTCTCTCATTTTTAATAATTTCCAAGTTAAAATGTTCAGGAACTGAATTTTATTAGTAATTAGTAATTGAGAGTTTGATTAGCCACATGACATCCGCAACATTATTGAAAACAGGGAATCTGCTGCTTCAACCTAGACAAACAAACAAATAAACAAAAAAAACTTTTACAAAGTCTCTTAAGAAATCTTCTTTTAATTTTACAACATCTTTTAATTTTGCAAAACTACCATTCATGTTAAAATTCACATAAGCAAAAGGAAATAAGAGGGTCAAGAGGGTTAATTCAAATGATCCTGCAATTCTGTGTTTGTTCAATGTTTAATATTACATATACTTATATTTGGCATCTGTAGAATGAGCATTTTGAAATATGTTATTTCTTATCAGTTCCGGGAACTAGTTTAAAAGCTATAAAAAGTGATATTAGTATTTTAGAGTTTTTCATACTTTCAAATCTACTGTGTTTTTGGCATCACAGTTTTACAAAAACACGTAGACATGTTGCTGGTTGACATTTATGTTAAACAGACTTTCAAAAGTCAAAATACTCAAATTGATCCCTTGGAAAATAAAATACATGAGATTAGATAAACTCAGCAAATGTATGAGTCAGCAAATAGCAAATAACAGTTACATAAGGAACAGTTACCCAAATTGCAAAGTATGTCTTATTTAACACTCAACATGTCACAAAACTTACTTGAAGTAATCTTCCTAATTAATTATTTGATAGAGAGAAAATATGGAATGTAAAAGGGGTAACTTTTCATGCATGACCCAATTCTAATCTTTGACAAAGTAGGAAATACTAAGTGAACTTTATGATACAGACATTCACATGTTTTTCTAACTGAATTAGAAATAATGTATTGTTAAAATAATTCTGATGATGCCTATTGCAAACTATTAATGACTATTATTCTGTAAAGTTCTAAAACACATGGCATTGGCTGTAAGCAATATTCATTATATATGTTGTTTCTAGAGGGTGGCTATAAAAGTTATTGCTTACTCAATTAACAATATATATTGAACACAGTCTATATGATACACTTCTATGAATTTAATGTTGATGACATAAACTAAATTTAAAACTTTAAATTCCAGCTGCAGATATAATACAAATAGTTGAGTAAGGGTATGGTATGTACAAATGACAACAGGCAGAAATAATTCTCATTCTAAGTGCAATGATGCTGTTGGATTATAGAGGAGGAAGAGATCATATGCCTTGGTTGTGGTAGAGATGGTTTAATAAACT
>NW_012106753.1:1013017-1015954 GCF_000951045.1 Mandrillus leucophaeus
ATACAGTATTTAATATACATTTCCTTTTGACATACTGATGGACAATTAATTAATATTTTGATGTTGAACTTTGTGTCTAGAAATTTACTACTTCATAGAATTGCACCTTGTTAAAGCATTGTTAGATTTGTGTTGTGTTTAGGCTAATAATAGTTTATAACATTTTTGTGCTTTTTTCTCCTATATTTTAATTTCAATATTAGACGATTCTTTTCTTAAAGTATGTAGAGTGAGCTTTTTTGTCTCCTATTTTGTGAGGTTTTGAAATCCCTAGACCATCCAATATTGACACCTTAATTTTTGTCAGTTCTTATAATTTTGTCTTTTATTTTTTTTACATTTATTCTGTGCTATGAATACATGATATTTGTGTACATATCACTGGTAATTTTTCCCAGGAAAATATAACCTTCAGAATTTTACTCAATAATCTGTTATACAACTTTTTCTAATTCATTCTTGTAATTGTTTGTAAATCTTTTCCTATTTATGCTTATATTCTTGTTAGCACAATTGAGATTGAAGTGTATGCCCCAAAAAGTTTGAAGTTCAGTTCAGAAAATATATTTTAATAAGAATTTTTACACCATACATTTTTTAAAATATAGTTCAGAATATATATATTTTCAATCTGAGGGAAAGAGAATGGATATGGCAATTGGAGAAATATTACAGCTAAGTAGGCAAGTGTCTGTGCTGTGCTGCACTAAGCTATCCAGGTCCTTAAGATTTCTGATCAAAATTCATTTTGTAAATTGTTGCTTAGTTTATAGTAATAATACTAAACAGAAGAATACAAAAAGTATAAACTTTGTTCTTAACCCAACAAAGAAAATAACAATAATAGCATATACCTTTCGTATGAGTATGAGAGAGATCTTTAAGGTACAATTAAAACTGTTGTTAAAATGTATTCATACACCACATTTCTCTATTCACCCTACCAGTTATATTTTCTAAAGACATTTTCCTTCTAATGTGTTCATTCACATGAAAATTTCTTAATACAGATATTTCCAATTTTAATCCAAATATATTTTCAACTCTCTTTATAAAATACATCTAGCAAGTGAATTCATTTATAAATGAGAGAGCACACAGTATATAATGTATAGTGCATGTAGAATGCTTTTCTGTATATATAGGTGTGTGTGTATATATATATGAAGTTAAAAGAGATATAGTGTTTCTTTCAAATTATTGCTCGAAATTAGTAGACTGTGTATGACAAGAAATACAGTTATTTGCTGCATAATGATATTTCAGTCAATAACAGACCACACATATGATGGTGATTCCTCAAAAATGATATCATATTTTTACTGTACTTTTTCTATGTTTAAGCATATTTAGATACACAGATACTCAACATCATATTACAATTGCCTACAGTATTCTGTTCAGTAAGATGTTGTACAGGCTTGTAGCCAAGGGGCAATAGGCTATACAATATAGTCCAAGTGTATAGTCAGCTAAACAATCTAGGTTTCTATAATTACATTATATGACTCTATGATGTTCGCACAGTGAAATCACCTAAGGATGCATTGCTCAGAATGTGTTCCTCTCATTAAACCATGCATGAATGTAAATGCAATTGTTTTATTCATTTTCTCTCAACCCATTTGCTAATGTTCTCTTTTTGAATGTGCTCATTTCCTATTTTATCTCCTACTTTTATTTCCATTTCTAGCTATGTTTTTGTCCTTAATGCAAATGAATAATCGTATAAGTAATAATGAGAAGAAATTAGAAATCACATAGCAGTTGTAGGAAATGCTATTGAGAAGAATTAATATGTTTTTTCTCATTATGTAGGTTTTAGTGTTATATTAGGAATAGATATTGATTCAGATGGTTTTATTCTTAGTATTATATTTTTATACTCAGTTTTATATTCTAAAACTATTTCTGGGAGAAAGATATCAACGATCTTCTTTCCATAAGATCCGTCCAATTTTATCAGTAACCATATAAATTATGTCAGAATTTTCGCTAATCATTCACCTTGGAACATTATTTATCTTAAAGAACTCTGTGGACAAATACTTACATTAAATTAATTAAAAATTCTACCTGTAATAATTATTTGTTTTTTTAAAGCAAATAACTACTTGCTTTTTCAATTTTATTTACGCAATACATGTTATATAGTAATCAAAACAGACAATATTCCCCTAAGATCGACTAAATTTTAGACAGAATTTTTCTTCATTACAGGTCCCTGACTTCCCTTTTTAAAAGAGCATGTATTTTTAGAAAAGGTGAATTGTAAATTTTGTCTTTGTTCCATTGACATATAATTTTTTTGACAGCCTTCTGCTGGTTTTACAAGCAAGCAACGCCTTTCTTAAGGACCTAGGAGGCATCTCTTTGAAATGCAATCAACACAGGTAGCAACTCTTTCTCTGTGAGAGAGCAAAAGCTAAAACTTGAAAACTGCCAATTAGCAAAGACAGAATGACTCATCACATTGCCAGCCTCTCTCATTATGTCCTCCAGTACTTTTCAATAGCTCACCCCAGTGCTTAAAAACTCTCCCTTTTTTGGTTTCAACTGAGTTCAGTTCAATATCTCCTCCCTATTGCAGTAGTCCTAAATCCTATTGCAATAGTCTTAAAGTTCTTCTTGTCTGTTTGTTTTGGCTGGTGCACAATTTTATTTGACAATAGTATCATGTTTGGGAAGCACTTTAAGAACTAACATCTGTTTAATATCAATTAGTTCTCAAAACACGAATACTTTGATAAACCTGAGCTTTATAAAATATAATTTCTGAAATGCAAATAAATGTAAATATTATTTATATGTAATACGTAATGAAATCAATAGATATTGGGCACTCACTATGAGCACAACCACATCTTTAGTATTAGAAAAATTCAAAAACATGACATTGTCTCTACCATGTATTATTTTATATGTTAAAAATGGAGG
>NW_012106753.1:1017025-1031189 GCF_000951045.1 Mandrillus leucophaeus
AAAGCATATGTGTTTGGTAGTGGCACATCTTATTAAGTTGTAATGTAAAATACTTACATATAAAAACTGTTATTTAAAGAACTTGGAGTAATACATTGTCGTAACTCCTACTTCTACTTTCACAAATTATTCTATTTCAATCTAATCTTAATAGATTCATGAATTTTTCTATAATGGTGAACAATGTATTTTTAAAAATATTTTACTCTGAATTTACTCAAAGGCAAACATATCTTTGAGATGGAAAAGTACGCACAAATTCTCCTCCACTGCATCCCCAAGTACTATCAAAAGAATAGGGTAGAAACGTAATATTTAATTTAAAATGAAAGAATCAAAGTCAAATTATACATTTTCCTAAATTTTCAAAAAATTACAAAACTGATGAGATTTTAGTGACCGATGACAAAAATTATTAGATGTAAGGCCCAGAAGAATACTGGGAGAATAAATATGTAGTCAAAGCGGGAGTCCCTTTTTCCAGCCAAACTTCGGAATGCATTACAATCAGATCTGGCAATAACACACACCAGGAGCAAGCTTTGGGAAAGAAGAGTTAAATCGAATTGAATTGAATTGAACTGAATTAAGTCGAATTAAAGGCTTGTCAGTGGAAAGACTATGGAATTCCTTTCGACTTTTTTGTGCACACAGTATTAGTGATCAGAGTAATTGAAAATCTGGAATTACACACATGCAAAGCATCAATCATTTGATCTCTAAATAAATTGAAAAAAAAAAAGCACTCTTGTGGTCTAACAGTTTTGGCATTTCAGGATAAATTGTCACTTATTTTGGCATGGAAAGCAAAAAATAACTTACTAGTCAGATTGCATACTGAAGAAACCTCTAGTTGCTGTGAGGAAAGATGTCCATAAAACTCTGAGTTTACTTTAATCTTACCCATATGGCTAATTGCTGGAAAGGCAGTGGAAGAAACATGCACCATTTCTAGGCATCGCCGATGAAGCCTCTTGTGTGTTCACCTCCTTATTCTTCTCTGTTATATGTGGGTCATAAAGGAGAAGATGATGGCAAAGGCAATATTTAAAGATCGCCTTTCCCTTTATTTGGAGTAAAGATACAAAATTCTATTGCAATAAGTAAGTAATTATAGGTTTTTGGCATTTTTAAGCAATTTAACCTAGTTTATATTTGATTGAAATGGATACTTTGAAAAACAGTGCTCCAAGAAAAACATATGTTATAATGACAATACAGAAAGTGAAATTCAGGATATTACTCAGTGGTCAGAAGTTGTACACCAAGCAAGTTGATATAGAGACTGAAAATGAAACGCCACTATACCTTGGCAAAACGTTTGTTAAGAATAATGACTGTGATAATTTGTTAGGCAGTGTCCACGTTGGTCAAGCTTGAGGTTTAGGGAAAGATTTCAAGTTCCTATGACTCATTAAAATGTCTTTGTCTACAACTCAGGAAAAGAAGGGGGAAAAAGAAGTCTGTGTCAAAAGGACCTTGTCTTCAGGAAGAGATTAAATTGATACAGGGATTGACAAACAAAGGCCTGTGGCTCAGATCTGACAACCTGTGTTTGTATTGTCCCCTAGTTAGGAATGCTTTTATTAAAAAATTTAAAATTATTGAAAATTTCGAATGAGGTCTAATTTTTTGTGACACATAAAAGTTATATGAATTCAACTTCTGTATCAATACTACTGCTTTGTTAGAAAATAATCACACTTATTTATTTACATATTACCCATGGCTGCCCTTGTGCTATAATATCTGAGGTAATTAGTTGCCACAAAAGATGTATGTGGCACTCGCATTTGACACTACTCTTCAACACTATGAAAATAACAGCAACGGAGTTATAACCAGAAAGAGTTTATAAGGCCATGCACTAGTTGTCACCACACCTCAGCATTTTATTAATTTGTTTATTACTTATGCATACTTGTAATGTCAAAACAAGAAGAAAGAAACACATAGACTATCAATGTCATACTTTAGGTGCACAGAAGAGTGTGAATTGAATCATAATGCATTTAAAGACTATTATAAATGAGTCTAGTATAATTGACCTCAATAATGCAATAATGGCACAAAGTTAGAATATTAATCAACTATGTTAACTATACAGAATATTAGCAATAAAAGTTTATCAAGGTGAAAAGCTATGTAAATCACAAACTTATTTACATTTCTGAATATAGAAAAGTAATAATCATAAACAAGTAGTTGATAATGCTTTATTCATCCTGTCCATGGTTAAACAATTAGGTACCAGAAAATCTTAAAATATTTGAATATCATGTAATTATAAAAATCACATTTAAAGTACACTGTGTAACTGATACACATAGACTCATTAAAAATAACTACAATTTTTCTCTGAGGAATAATATGTTCTTAAAGAATCAGAGAAATACACCAAAAGCTTTACGAGAAATTTCAATTTTGTGATGCTGCTATTGTATGAGAATTAATAGATGAATTCAAAGGACTCCTACTTATCATCTAAATAATACTCTTCCTGGAACTTGACAAGGTGATAGGATTATGGATCAATGAATTTGTGAGAGCACTGAAGCCAAATTTTTAAAAAGAATCTAGATAAAATGTCTCTGTGTCAGGTTTTCTTTCTGTCTAACTTTTTTTTTTTTTCCTTTGAGACAGACTGGAGTGCTCTGTCGCCCAGACTGGAGTGCAGATTCAGGATCATGGCTCACTGCAGCCTCCACCTTCTGAGCTCAAGCTATCCTCCCACTTCAGCCTCTTGAGTAGCTGGGAGAAATTAGTGTGCCCACCACGCCCACTAATTTTTGGATGTTTTGCAGAGACAGCATTTTGGCATGTTTTCCAGACTAGTCTAGAATTCCTGGCCTGAGGTGATCCGCTCCCCTTGGCCTCCCAAAGTGCTAGGATTAGAGGCATGAGCCACCAGACCCAGCTGCAAAGGTTTTAATCATCTATAACTATAAAAATGTGTGTAGATATAAGAAGAAATAGGCAAGGATATAAAAACAAAAGAAATACACAATAGAGTCCAGAAGCACTTCTGTTTATATACATCTATTTTGGAGTAATATTTGCTCTTTGTGTGACATGAAGTTTTCTCATGCTGCTTCCTTCTAGAGCAAGTTTGGGATCTGGTATTTGTTTCATTCGTATAGACATATTTTAAAATAAATGAAGCCAGATTGGTTACCCATCAAACTTTTGTCCATACTTCAAATTATTTTCCACCTGTCTCTGAGTCAACAGTGGCAGCATACCCCCATGACAAAAGCTTGAAACCAAATACAATCTTATTTATATATCCTATACCTTATATAAACTTAATCACTAATTTTCTATTTCTTCTACCTCTCAGAATACTCTTTATTCATCCTCTGTCTTCTTTTCTCTGACAAAGGAGTCTGTTCACCTTATCATTGCTCTCCTGAACTTTGACAATAAATATATGTTGTTTCTTCTTCCCCACATAAATTTGAAATTATATTCTTTACTAGAAATTCCAACATATGATTCAAAGTTGTCTTACTACATTTTATAAAATTTTATATTTTACTAGTGTTCTTCTTCTTGAAACTCAGCATTTTTACATAGTATTGTAGTTATGCCATGTATAAGACTTAGGTTAATTTATGCTCCCCATGTGAGGCTTTATGCATTTAATACATTGGAATAAATACATTGGACAACTTGTTTCCTAGCAAAGGACTTCCTTTTGGGGGCCAAATTAGAATACAATGGAATAAAATGAAAAAAATACACACAAACATAGACACATACACATATTTCTTTAACTCTATGACATATAAACTACTAAAATTAAATAAATATAATTAATAAATTTGTTAGACTAAAATTTATGAGATGCTATTAAATTTATAATTAGATGATTTTTGCTGAGTTAGGGAAGAATATTCTTAAAATATCTTTCAGTTTTAACTACACATAAAATATTTTTACAAAAAAATTTTAATGCCAATTTTATATTATTTTAATGTGAACAAATTTTAGTAATAATTTATGATCTGATCATTCTCTTCTGAAAAAAAATTCACATTTTATAGTTTATTCAGTATAACTTTAGCTGTCCTTGGCTACTTAATTTAAGGGAATTCTTATCAAAACTCAATAGAAATGAGTAACTGAGAAGACATTCTCTGGAATTAATTTATAAATTAAATTAATATTTTACATACACAAAATAAGCTAACCTCAAAATTATAGAGATAAGAAGCAAGATGACTCCCCAGTTATTTAGCGATTTCTGTAAAGTTCTCAGACTTTTTCTACACATATAGCAGTCGACCTAATATATATTTAAGCATCTTTGAGGCTTCTTTATGGTTTTGAACGTGTCTCCTCCAAAATTTACATTGAAACTTAACCCCAAATGCATCAGTGTGAAGAGATGGTGCGTTTAAGAGGTGATGAGACCATGAGGGCTCTGACTTCATTGATGGGATTAGCACCTTGTAAAAGCATTAGAGGAAATAGCTAGGTCCTCTGTCCCTCTTTGCCTTTCTGATACATGAGGACACAGCACCTATATTTTGCCTTCTGACGACGCCACAACAAGGCACCATCTTTGAAGCAGAGTGTGCTTTCACAAGACACTGAATATGCTGGAGTCTTGGTCTTGGAGTTCCCTGTCTCAGAACTGTGAGAAATTTCTGTTTTTTAGACATTATTCAATCTAAGGCATTTCATTGTAGCAGCAGGAAGGGACTAAGACACTAACTTTCATATAGGCACCAATTTTCATATAGACATCTTGGCATTCTTTTCGTTAAGCTTAATATATCTTTTTCTATACTCTTAATTTTAACCTATTTGCATGTTTATATTTAAATTGGACTCTCTGATCCTCCCATTAAAACCCATTAACATGTAGTTATCAGCACATATGACAATAATCAGAATAATTAGAATATTCATATGCATGAAGTCTTCCATATATTTAGAAGTTTAATAAAGAATGGTGTTTTAAACAAATGGCAAATGATGTAAAGATCAACTAAAATTTTAAAAAGTTATTTAATGCACATAAAAATAAAGGTACCAAATATTATTGCTACAAAGAAGTTAATACCGGTACATAATGCAGAAATATGTGAGACAATGCAAAATTAAATTATCATGGATGTTTATTTTACAAAGTCTGAAAAAATAGCCCTCAGTTTATATAGAGTCTTAGAGCTTGAGATGGAACAATTTATTCATTTGCAAAAGAAGAATGAATTTTTTTTTTTTTGAGACAATCTTGCTCTATCCCAGAGCAAGCGAGTCACTAGCTGTCAGTGTTGGAGTGCAGTGGCATGATCTTGGCACACTGCAACCTTTGCTTCCAGGGTTCAAGTGCTTCTCATGCTTCAACCTCCTGAGCAGCTGAGATTACAGGCATCCACCACCACTCCTGGTTAATTTTTGTATTTTTAGCAGGCAGGATTTTGCCATGTTGGCCAGGCTGGTTTTGAACTCCTGACTTCAAGTGATCCACCTGCCTCAGACTCCCAAAGTGCTGGGATTACAGGCGTAAGCCAGCACACCAGACCACAGATTGACTCCTGAAAGAGTCTGGATCTCATGCAGAAAGATCATGTAGGTCTCTTTCTAGATGAGGAGAGAAAATGAACGATTATATCAATATGTAGGTATTTGCACATATGCATACAAACTAGCGTTTTACTATTTTTTAAAGATCTGTAATTTCTGACTACCATATGTTTTATTATTTGTAGACCTTGAAGACATTGTTATATTTGAAATATACATTTTCGTACTATTCATATAATCAGAAATTTTATTTTAAATTTAACTTATCCAAAAATAAATAAACTATATCATTTAGTAATGTTAAACTACAAAGGCAATCACATAAAACAAACAGTACAAATCAGAACATTAGAGAGCTGGTTACATATTTTTGTTTGTTAAGCATATGACTCCAGGGATCTAAGCATCACCATTATATGACACATTAGTCATCTGGAGTTGTCATGAGTTAGCAAACCAAAAATTCCCAGAGTTAATTTTACAAGCCTCAGTAGTTTGGGAAGTCTTGTCTTGTCATTTTTTTCATAGTTCTAACATTTAACACAGAATACAATTATAATTGTTTATTCACTCAGGCAAAATACAACCTTAGGAGAAATATGAGAGTTATGACCTGTATAATTAAGAAAAGAATGACGTTCCGAATAAATAGACACGAGAATTTGACTTGTCCCAAAACCCACACTTTCTTCGTTAATCAATAAGCAACAGCAGAGAATAGTTTATATTTTCAACAATTGCTACTTTAAAGAATATCAAAAATTCAGAATCTACCAAGTTAATAAAACTCTAAAATAAATGAGTACATCTAAATCTGAATTTTTTGTACTATAATATAATACAATATTATTATACAAGTGGAAGATGCTATTGATGAAAATTCATGGCATATGCCTATGGTATGCTAAAATAAAGAGGCAATACTTTCAGTTAACATCTCTTTGTATCTTGCTATCTCTTTCTGCTTCTCCTTTCCACACTGTCGGTTTTATAATTTTAGCAAGGCACGTAGCTGAGGTGAATTTTTTATATTTAAGTAAACTGTTGCATTTGTTTGGCTGAAAAATCTGATGAGCAGATAGGAAAGGAGGGTAAATTCTACAAAGGTATGATCAAACCAATAAGAATGATTAGCAATATTAGACAAGGCAACAAACTAACAAAAACAAACAAACAACAACAAGATACAAGAAGACAAATTGGATTTCTTGTACAAGGTGGACAAAGTAGAAAGAGAGAGAATTTTTTTTAAAAAGTGAAATAATAGAAGCCAAAGCCATGGAGAAATCCCACATTTGGTGGTCTGTATCCTCTGCTAATGTTGCTAATATACTAATAACGAAAATGAATTTTAGTAAGAAATGAATATTTGGTATGAACTGTGTAAGAGTGTGTGACAGTTTATGTGGGTGTGTATGCTTGGTGCTATGTCCTCTTTAAATGCTTACAAGAATTTACCAGTAAAGATACCAAGATCTGCTGGGCGCAGTGGCTCACGCCTGTA
The DNA here is from genome assembly GCF_000951045.1 of Mandrillus leucophaeus. Classification (NCBI taxonomy): domain Eukaryota; kingdom Metazoa; phylum Chordata; class Mammalia; order Primates; family Cercopithecidae; genus Mandrillus; species Mandrillus leucophaeus. The sequence goes on from NW_012106753.1 coordinate 1,024,065, forward strand.
ATCCCAGCACTTTGGGAGGCCGAGACGGTAGGATCACGACGTCAGGAGATCGAGACCATCCTGGCTAACATGGTGAAACCCCGTCTCTACTAAAAATACAGAAAATTAGCCGGGCGAGGTGGCGGACGCTTGCAGTCCCAGCTACTCGGGAGGCTGAGGCAGGAGAATGGCGTGAACCCGGGAGGCGGAGCTTGCAGTGAGCTGAGATCCGGCCACCGCACTCCAGCCTGGGCGACAGAGCGAGACTCCGTCTTAAAAAAGAAAAAAAGAAAAAAAAAAAAAGACATCGAAATCTGGTGGTTTCTTCATTAGAGGAAGTTAACTACAAATTGAACTAAAACAACAACTAAGGCTCTTCAGATTCCTATGTCTCATTGGGAGAACTTGAGCACTCTCCTTCAACATAGTCAAGTTATTGGAAAATATTTGTGGCAGGGTTGTTTCACAGGTTTGCTACACAGGAATCCAACAACACAACAGCCTTCAGTTTAGTAATAATTTTGTCCCACCATTGAGGTAATACTCTTCTGACTATTTACTTGAAGTTCCTTGTGTTACGTATTTATTTTCACTTGGCATGCTAAAAATGTTATTGTATTCCTGCGAGAGACGCAGGAGTTGATTCACCTACTTCATTTGGGTGGCTCCTTTCCTGGCCTTGGCAATGTTCCTTATATTCCTGTGTTAATTACTACTCAGATTCATGGGGCATCCTCTGAAAGTCTCTATAGAACTTTCTCTGTACAGCTCTATTATTTCGTTCTTTGTCCTGTAATCTCTCGACATCTTTGCCTCTCCAAACACCGAACTCTGTGTCTGTAAGTCACTGAACTCAACCTGCTTTCTTCTTCCCTGTCCTAAAACGTATTAATCACCTCTAGGCTGTGAGCTTGGTCAACAAGAGAGCTCATCTTGGTTATTTTCACTTTTATCTGAAATAACTTTTCTATGTTGTCTGTTATCCAGTGTCTGAAAACTGCTGTTATATATGCATATTTTTCACTTCAACTTTATCCTGCTGAATTCAGGTTCTACTCCTAACAAGTTCTCCTCAACGTATAGCTTTCAAATGGAAGTGACCTTCAGAAAGTTTGAGAGTTCATAGGATCCAGAGGTTTCACATACTTCCCACTCTAACTGTGCCCTATCCTTGAATATGAAGCCTCTCGTTGTTGGAGCAGCAGCTATTCTCAGCTTGGTTTTCCACGCTTACTAGAAGGAGCAGTGGTCTCTCAAATTACATGGTAACTCTTTGTTGTAAATTTGTGAGGCTATCATGAGTCTCTTTGCCTTCCTTCTTGTGTCTGCTGAACAGTTGATAATAACCTAGGGTTCTGATTGCTTTTAGTGGTTTGACCCACAGGTTTGCATCATTTGGGGTGCATTGGGGATACTTACTTGCTTAATTTTGTTATAAATGTATGTTTTACAATTTTTTTTTTTTTAACTACAGTTGTTTAACTTGTTTCAGTTTGGAGAGGAGTTGGAGAAACTTGAGGAAATTTCAAAAACTGTGCCACAGAAGCTATCTTCAGAAGATAACATTTCTCTTTTTCTCTTTTTCTCTCTCTTATTGTTTTTCTCCAAATGTTCCTCTTTTTATTTTTTTCTGAGTATTTCAAAAATAAGTTGCAGGTATTTTGACACTTCAACCATGACTACATCTGCATAGATATCATAAAATATTACCATTAGCATTATTATAACTGAAAATCAAGTACAGTTCTATAATGATAATGTTGTGTAATTAATACACAATCCATACACAAAGGTTCATAATAGTTCCAAAAATGTTCCAAAACACACACAGAGAAATACATATAATTATGTTTCCCTATTCAGGAAACAATGGAAGTTGCCACTGTGTTTCCATATTTCTTTGATCCTCTTTGACTCGTGGGAATTTCTGTTTGTCTGTCTTTATACCATTGATTCATTGGCATTATTTTTAATAGAATGTCCCACATGTTAGAATTATCTGAATGTTTTCTTATGATTCAAGTCTTTTTATATACCTTTAATAGCAGTGACTAATAATGAAGTTGTATAATTCTTAATGCATCATATCAGCAGACACATGATGACAGTTTGTATTCAGATGGTGTCTAACTTTCTATATGCTGCATGAAACGGTGTCTTATCTCCTTACTGTGTATGTATATTTTTCCTCTGTTATTGGAAAATAATTAATGAGGAGATACTTTTAAACAATGTGAATAACCTATGCCTCAGTATCTTTCCATTTATGTCATTAGCTTCCATTTATAATTACTACACTAATTAGTTATTTCATTGTAATTTGCAAAATAATGACTTTTCAGTCTTTCATTCTACATGAAATAATTGGCTTCTTCTGAGAAAAAATAGTTTTCTGCCATTTTTCGTTCTTTCTTCATTCTTTCTTTCCCTTCTTCTCTTCTTCCATCCTTCATTCATTGCTTTCCTCTTATCTTTTTCTTGAGTATTTCTATGAGCTTATGAGTAGATATGTGAAAAATAACTAGAGCATTTCCTGCTAAATTTAAGAAAAGTAATTAAATGCCCTTTATTATTGCAATGAGAATATTGCAGTGAAACTATTAGGCCATGCAAATAGAAAATAAAACTCCATAAGGAATTCCTTTTTATCTAACAGTTAAAATCCATTTTTATAAAATTTAATATATGTCCCTTTTAGTCTCAACTTATTTTTAATCATATCTTTTGGCTTCTCATTATTCATATCTCTACTATTTATCTAATTATCTCTACAGATGTTAAAATGAAATAAAATAAGAAGCATATAGTCAGATTATAGGAGTTAATTAGGTATTAAAGCATAAAACATTTATGGATGCCAAATGTGTCATTAATAGAAAAGAAAGAACAAGGTTGATCATTACTGCATATAAGTATCATAGTGAAAATAATGGAGGGGGCAGGTATCCAACATTTATGTAAAGGGTAAAATAGCCTTATAAAATAATGCCAATAGGATAAAGAAATTAAATAACTGTGTGTTGTTAAAATGATGGAATGTTCCTGTTATCAGTGACATGTAAATTATTATTGAAGTGCTTTTTGTAAGAAGAAAATGAAAACAGAATATTTTCACAAGAAAACAATACTATGTTTTCACTCTTCTACAACTTTCTACAAGTGCAGACTGAATTCAGAGGTATTAATACACGACAAGTTAGTGCTCATGGTAATCTATGGCCATCAGAACTAACAATTGCCAGACAACGTATAGGACAATTAAGAACTATATAAAGCTTAAAATAGTACACAGCTGAACACATTCTACTAAATATTTGCCAATAATGGAGAAAGAACTAATATATTTGTAAATAGCAATATCAAACAATGAAAATGCACATTTTACATATAAAGCAAATATTATACACATATTAATTTTTCTCACTGTACCTTATGTGCTCATAAAAATTAGATAAAACTTCACAATTTGTAGAAAAGGGAAACATATGTTTGTCCTTAAATTGCATACTTAAATTGCCCTGTGATGTCTTTAACTTTTCTAGCATCTCATTATTTTCCTAATTTAATGATAAAAAGTCATTGGGCTTATTTTAAAGCTTTTGCATCAGTATTTAGAAAAATAAATTTAAATATTATATAATAAAACTGCCCGTTTCTAGAAAAATAGGACATATTACAGTCAAAATTACTTTTAAAATCTCCTTAGATTGAAAATTGTGGTAAAATACACCTAACATAAAATTTACCATCTTAACTATGTTTAAGTTAGTACCTGCAGAGTTTAGTAGTGTTAAGTACATTCATACTGCTATGCAACAAATTTCCAGAACGCTTTTTATTTTACAAAACTGAAACTCTATATCCGTTAAACAACAACTACCTATTCTCCCCTTCGCATAGACCCCGGCAACTATTCTTTTACTTCTGGTCCCTATGAATTTGCCTACTCTGAGTACCTCATAAAATATGAATCATACATGTTTGTCTTTTTGTGACACTGACTTATTTCATTTAGCATAATATCCTCAAGATTCATCCACGTTGTTGCATATGTAGGAATTGCCTTCTATTTTCAGGCTGAATAATACTCTTTTATATGTATACTGTATACCACAACTTGTTGATTCATTTAACTTGGTAGACTCTTTAGTCCCTTTTATCTTTTGGCTATTGTCAATAGTGCTGCCATGAACATAGGGATTCAAATATCTATTCAAATATCACAGTCACCTGTTTTCAATTATTTTGTGAAAATAACTAGAAATTACAATTTTTATTAAATTGCATCCATGCTATACACACTACTAAAAATATTTATGTAAAAATAAATTTTTACATAAACAGGCTAAATTCATAAAGTTTAATAAACTCACTTTAGGCTTTTGTATCTCTTGCTTATGTACATTCTTCAACTAGTTTTTATAGCTTTTATTTATTTTTCTAATGGGTACCTCAGATTTCAGAAACCCCTCACCACAGGTAACCTTTCTCATATACACATTTGAATTTATTCTTATTGCTCTTTCTTCTCCATCTAAACTGTTATATTTTCCTCTCAAACACATCTAGTTACCTATAAAATGAGCATGTTAAATTATATATTCAATTTGATTTTTGGACATAATACAGTTGGATCTTATAAATGCTTCTTGAAAATTATTGTATAATGAAAATTTAAATAAAAATGTAATCACTTCTACAATGTCAGTCTTCTTATATTTTCAAGTGTTAAGCTTTGTGTAAAGATGTTTTTTGTTCAGTTTTATTTCTTGAGAAATATACTGTATTGTACCCACAAATTAGGTCCAGTTAAGATACGAGGAAATGTGTTTATTAAAGTTGGCACTAAACTAGTATAAATTATTTCAAAGTTGATTTTATCACCTTTAATCAAGATAAAGACCCAGGTACTTTTAAAGTTATTTTACTAGGAATTATATTTTTTCAAAAATATATTTATTAAAAGGAAAACTTTATTATGTTTTCTAGATACAAAGCTATCCTAGATTGCTTTTATTTTATATATTTGTTGTTTCAAGTATTTCCACCTCCTGTATAATTTGTGTGAAAAAGTAATCATCCAATTTGCAATATCTCACCTAGGTCTTGCCAAAATACAATCTGTGAGGTTTCGAATTTAATTTAGTTTAGCACTGTGGAAGTTTCAAGCACAACATCTAGTTTAGAAGCAATCTGGGAGGTAGGATGAAACAGGCTATGGGAAACACCTGTCAGTTTTGGCATGACTCGTGAGCATAAACCGTACAAACCACTTATAAGCACTACGATGATATGCCATGAATAGCATTATATTGCATTAATCAGCAATTTTCCTAAATAGTGTTTTTCAGATTCACCAAAACTATAAGGGGGGTCACTCTGGTGATACTTTATAACTTTGAAAACATACTTATACATTTATGTTTGAAAGGTGAATGTTCAAAAATTATTTATATGCATTTAAAATAATATTTGCTATGTTGCTCACAAAAAAAAGAAGAAAAACAAAAAACAAAAACAAAAACAAAAAAACATGCAAATCCAGTTACACTCATTGAGATAAAAATATCTGGCTACTTCAGAAGCTAAGGAAGAAGGATCCTTTGAGCCCTGGAATTTCAGGCTGCAGTGAGCTATGACAAGGACACTACTGCACACCTCCCTAGGCAATTGAATGAGACCCTGTGTAAAAAAAAAAAAAAAAATCTATTTATCTATCTATCCTCTTATACCTATCTAACAAGTGGGAAACAAGGTCCTCCAATATCCTAGCAGACCTACAAATGTTTGTAATTATTTAATTGTTAGGGACTGTGGGTATCCGGGTTTCTTGTCCATCATGGCTGTTGGCACAATCCAGTATTACCCAACCAGACAATGAAGGAATTCTACTGTGCCTCCTGGTCGCTGGGCTTTCTGCAGGTTGACATCCCATTCTCTGGATGACAGGTGCTCTAGAACTTACTGGGTGGTCTTCTGCAAGACTCAAACCTGTAGCTATCATATCATTCACATAATGCTCCCAGTGAATTCTGTATATGTCACTCAAAACAGCCAGGTCCCCCAGCCACCAACCATGGCAGATAGTGGGACTATGTAAGTACATCTGAAGGAGTGCCTGAAAGATTCATTGTTGGCCCTCCAAGGTGAGGGCAAACATGTGCTGGAACTTTGGGTCTAAGTGTATGCTAAAGAAAGCATTTGCTGATTCAGGACAGTATGCGAACTACCTAATCAAATAGTCAAACTTTTTAATATTTTAGTCACATTTGGGACAACAGCAGTATGCCAAAGGTCATCTCATTTAGTTGCTGGAAATCAACTATTGTCCTCCAGGTGCCATCAGGCTTTGGTACCAACCATGCAGTGATGCTGTATGGGCTCTGTGCAGGATGCACAATACCCACCTTCTCCAGTTTCTGAATAGTAGCCTCTATCTCAGTGCCCTCCTGGGAGATGATGTTATATATACACCAGTAGTCCAGAGCAGAGTAACACTACTGACTTCCATTTAACTTCCCTTCGGAGCAAATCTTCTGTCATTCTAACCCAGAGATGGAATTTGCCTACTGCAAATTGTTTCAAAGGAAGCTCCCAGGAAAGTATCTATCCCCAACATGTTTCCTGGGATTGGGGAGATGTTGACCCATGGTAGGTGGGTGAAGCATGCCTAATTTGCAACAGTAAATGTGTTCATCTCACAAGACTGGCTGCATCTCTGTATCCATCTATATAAACTAGGTGTCCAGAAAATTTGTGAAGATTACCATGTATTGGAGTATATGCAGCTAAGTATCTACCAGAGCCTAAACTCTTTGTTTCAAGGGAACCAGTGAATCACTATTTCCACAAGGGGCCTTTGGTCTCCCTGAATGACTGTATCTCGAGGGGAGCTTTGCCCTTCCTGTCACAGTAGGGGCTGCGGTGCTCACCTGCCCTCATCCTCAGTTTCTTCCAGAGACAGTGTCTGGAGGTTTAGGATTAACCCTAACGGTGTACTCTGCTGTCCTGGCATGAAGAATTTCCAGTCTAAGGAGAGATACATTGGGTTGTCTGTTTTCCTTTTCTCCATAACTGCTTTCAGAAGATGTTGCCACATTTAATTCCTCAATACCCATTTTGCTATATCTCTTTATTTTCCCTCCC
>NW_012106753.1:1031432-1059481 GCF_000951045.1 Mandrillus leucophaeus
CCCCTTCCTTCCTTCCTTCCTTCCTTCCTTCCTTCTTTCCTTCCTTCCTCCATTTTTTCTCCCTTCTTTCCTTCCTTCCTTTTTTATTCTGTTTCTCCACTGCCAGCAGGTAGGTGTGGAGTGAGGTTTCAACATTTGAATTTTGGGGGAACACAAACAATAGCATCAAACACAAACACTACTAATCATCTATAATTTTTATTAAAGAGCTGCTTATAGTTTTTAATTAGTAAAGGCAAATAAATTTTCCTTGTTTTTGTTAATTATCCAGGATATTATTTAATATTGTTTATTTATCTCCCACATTATATAGCTTGCTTCTTGTTTCATGAACCTTGTTACAAATCACAAATATTCCTAGTATTTTATTATGCTCTTACTCAAAATATATGCTGCAAAAATCAAAACTATATGTAATTTATGAAAACACACACACACACACACACACACATATATATATATATCTCATATGTGTTTTGTTCCAATATATTACAAAAAAAAAATCTTATGGATTTGACATTGGGAAACATTCTAGATGTCCTGCTGTAGCATTTTTCTTGCTATGCTGAAATCAGTGTCAAAGACACTGAATGCTATGCCTTGTGTTCTCGATATCTGTAGAAATGAGACTCCATTTTGAAATGCCATCTGACAAAACATGTTGCTCATAATTTACCTTGAAAATTACAATGCAGTACCTTCCCAGCATTAGTAAATTAGAACCTTAATCACAACCTGACAATACTGCCTGTTTAAATTTGTATATCAAATGAATCTTCAACAAAAGAGATTAACCATCTTTTTCCAAAATAGAATCAAATACAGGGTTAGCTTAACAATATTATTTTTAAATGCCTTTGAATTACAAAGTATAACATTTAAAAACAAATAGTTTGTCAGAGTGAATAGTCATATATACCTTAAGTGAAACAAAATAAAAATGAGCAAAATACAGACCATTTATTTGTATTAAGGCTTCTAATTTTTTTCATCTTATTTTAACGTATACATTTAAAAATAAGGTCTAGTATTTATTTTCACAACATTATTATTGAGATCAATTAATTTATTCTTCCTTCCTTTAGTTCCAACAGTGTATTTATGCCTATTCTTTTTCTGACTATTACATACAACATCGTATTTTATGTTTTGAATTTTTTCATCAATACCTTTTCAAATTTTAAATATAAATTGATTGTTCAGAAGTAGCCATTAGATATTAATAATTTTTCTACATGCACTGTTTGCTTCCATCCCATAATCACCCTCTTATGCAATCCTTGAACATTTTTTATTTTAATTCTGGGCAATTCCATAGTGCAAGAAGCATTTATTTTTCCACTTTTAATAGAACATTTTGTATTGTTCATTTTATTCTTGTTGTCATTGTTGTTTTCAGGTACATTAAAAGGTTCTAAACAAATCAGTATTGTTTGTACTTTTTTAATTGGTACTTTAAAAAATGATTACAAAGTGAAGAATTTTTTGGACTCTTGGAAACCAACCCAATCTTTGCACTCTAAAATTTAAACATCATAAACTTCCAAATAATAGTCTAGTACAGATAATCGCTAGAGACATTACACAGTGCCCAGCTCTAAAAATAGCAATTTTTTTCAAGTTTTCATTCAAAATGTTGGAAAATATTGGTTACTTGACTACACACTGCTATATTTTACCATACTACATTTTCATAAGCTCATATAATACAAATGACTGAGTACATGCATGACCACACTTTTCCTCTTCTCATAGATCCAAATGTATGTGGCATTTACTAAACAGATTCAAAAGTGGCATGGTGTACGTTTTAACAACACAAGCTTCTTCAAGAGTGCTACATGAAGAAAATGCTTTCGCATGACAATTTAGAGGAGGAATAGACTTTCAAATTATCTAGTGTACAGATTGCATGACGTTTTAAAGACAAGAGCTTTATTCTGTCCTTATTGGATTAAGTGCTTATTAGTGAAAATACCTCTTGAGATGCTTGAGAGGCAATAGAGAATTCAAAAGCATTGTAGCATCATGGTTGGGAAATTGGGCATTGGATTTCAACCAGTAGTTTTATCCGGCTCTACTTTTTATAACCTATTTCACTGTGAATAAGTTATTTAATCATTACCTGGCCTTATTTTTTCTCATCTGTATTATAAAAGATATAATTGTGAATCCATTAGAATTTGGTTGTGGGGATCAATTAAAATATTTTAAGAAGAAAATATTTTTAAAAATGCTTAGAGTTTCTGAACTGCAGTTTCAGACTCTACATATAAAGATTCAGACCCTTTTACACTTCTAGTTATTGTAAGCAAGAGCTGAACAAACAAATATTTTTCCACAACAAGACCTCCAAACTTTTACCAGAGTAACTGTGCATTGCAAAAGGAGGAATAATCAGACTTTTGGGGGATGAATGGACACTGACTCAGAGCTGATACTGACTCCAGGGAATCCAAAACATCACTGTGGTCCTCCAGTTAAAGTAGGGACTTATGGAAGCCAGATAATTAATGGAGTGTTCGCTCAGGTCTGATTTACAGTGAGTCCATCCTGTGGTCATTTTCCAAGTTCCAGAATGCATAATTAGCATAGACATACTTAGTAGTTGGCAGAATTCCCACATTAGCTCCCTGATTGGTACGATGAGTGGTATTATGGTGGGAAAGGTCAAATGGAAGCCTCTTCCTAGAAAAATAGTAAATCATAAACAATATTGCATCCCTGGAGGGATTGCAGAGATTTGCACATTTCAAGGACTTGAAATACGCAGGGGTGGTATTTCCCACCAGATCCCCATTGAACTCTCCTACTGGGCCTGTGCAGAAGACAGATGGATCCTGGAGAATGAGAGTGGATTATCATAAGCTTAACCAAGTTGTCACTTTAATTGTGGCTACTGTACTAGATGTGGTTACATTGCTTGAGCAAATAAACACATCTCTGGTCCTTAGTGTGCAGCCATTGATTTGGCAAATGCCTTTTCCTCCATTTCTGTCCATAAGGCCCACCAGAAGCAATTTGCCTTTAGCTGGCAAAGCCAGCAGTACACCTTTACTGTCCCACCTCAGTGGTATATCAACTCTCCAGCTTTGTGTCATAATCTTGTTCGAAGAGACCTTGATTGCTTTTTGCTTCCACAAGATATCACACTGGTCCATTACATTGATGAGATTATGCTAATTGATTGGATCCAGTAAGCAAGAAGTAACAATGGTGAGACATTTGCATGCCAGGGGATGGGAAACAAATTCAACTAAAATTCAGAGAACTTCTGCCTCAGTAAAATTTCTAGGGGTCCTGTGTTGTGAGGCCTGTTGAGATGTTCCTTCTAAGGTGAAGGATAAATTACTCATTTGGCCCCTCCTGCCCCAAGAAAGAGACACAATGCCTACTGTGCCTATTTTGATTTTGGAGGCAACATATTCTTTATTTGGGTGTGTCACTCCAGCCCATCTATTGAGTGACCCAAAAGGCTGCCAGTTTTGAGTGGGGTCCAGAACAGGGGAAGGCTCTGCAACAGTTCCAGGCTGCTGTGCAAGATGCTCTGCCACTTGGGCCATATGACCTAACAGATCCAAAGGTGCTTGAAGTGTCAGTGACAGATAGGCATGCTGTTTGGAACCTTTGGCAGACCCCATAGGTGCATCACAGTGGAGGCCTCCAGAATATTGGAGCAAGGCCCTGCCATCTTCTGCAGATAACTACTCTCCTTTTGAGAGACAGCTCTTGGCCTATTACTGGTCGGCCAAGAACATTTGATAGAAACTGAACGTTTGACTATGAGTCATCAAGTAACCATGCTACCTGAACTGCCTATCATAAACTGGGTGCTTTCTGACTCATCTAGCCATAAAGCAGGTCACGCACAGCAGCATTCCATCATCAAATGGAAGTGATATATACATAATCGGGCTTGAGAAGCTCCTGAAGGTACAAGTAAGTTACATGAGGAAGTGGCTCAAATGCCCGTGGTCCCCACTCCTGCCACTCTACCTTCTCTCTCCCAGCCTGCATCAGTGACCTCATGGGGAGTTCCCTATGATCAGGTGACAGAGGAAGAGAAGACTAGGCCCTGGTTTACAGATGACTCTGCATGATATGCAGGCACCACCCGAAAGTGGATAGCTGCTCACTGCATCCCCATTCTGGGACATCCTTGAAGGACGGTGGCAAAGGCAAATTTTCCCAGTGGGCAGAACTTCAAAAAGTGCACCTGGTTGTGCATTTTGCTTGGAAAAAGAAATGGCCAGATGTGCAATTATATACTGATTCATGGGCTGAAGCCATTACATTGGCTGGATGGTGAGGGACTTGGAAGTAGCATGATTGGAAAATTTGAGACAAAAATTTGGGGAAACGGTATGTGGATGAACTTCTTACAGTGATAAAAAGCTGAAGATATTTGTATTTCATATGAATGTTCATCAAAGGGTGACGTCAGCGTAGCAGTATTTTAATAATTAAGTGGATAGGATGACTCATTTTGTGATCAACATGCAGCCTCCTTCCCCAGCCACTCCTGTCATTGCACAATGAGGCCATGAACAAAGTGGCCATGGTGGCAGGGATGGAGGTTACACATGGGCTCAGCAACATGGACTCCCACCAACCAAGGCTGATGTGGCTACAGTCACCACTGAGTGCCCAATTTGCCAGAAGCAGAGACCAACCCTGAGCCCTCAATATGGCACCATTCCTTAGGGTGATCAACTGGCTACTCGGTGGCAGGTTAATTATTGTGGACCTCTTTCATCATGGAAAGGGCAATGGTTTCTCCTCACTGAAGTGGACACTTAATCTAGATATTGGTTGCTTATCCCGCACACAATGCTTCTGTCAAGACTATCATCCATGGACTCATGAAGTGCCTTATCCAGCTTCATGGTGTTCCACATAGCATTGCCTCTGACCAAGGCACTCACTTTACAGCTAAAGAAGTGTGGCAGTGGGCTCACGCTGATGGAGTTTGGTCTTCCTATGTTCCCCGTCATCCTGAAGCAGCTGCATCGATAGAATGTGGAATGACCTTTTGAAGTCACAATTACAACACTAATTAGGTGACAATACTTTGCAGGGTTGGGAAAAAAGTTTTCCAGAAGGCTGTGTATGCTCTGAATCAGTGTCCAATATATGGTACTGTTTCTCCCATAGCCAGGATTCATGGGTCCAGGAATCAAGGTGTGATAGTGGAAGCGGCACCACTCACCATCACCCCTAGTGACCCACTAGCAAAGTTTTTACTTCCTGTTCCCATGACATCAGTTTTTGCTGGCCTAGAGGTCTTAGCTGCAGAGAGAGTAGTGCTGCCACCAGGAGACACAACAACAATTACATTAAGCTGAAAGTTAAGATTGCCACCCGGTCATTTTGGGCTCCTTCTACTTCGAAGTCAACAGGCTAAGAAGGGAGTTACAGTGTTGCCTGGGGTGATTGACCCAGACTATCAGGAGGCAATCAGTCTACTACTTCACAATGGAGGCAAGGAAGAGTATGCATGGAACACAGGAGATCTTTTAGGGCATCTCTTAGTATTGTCATGCCCTGTGATTAATGTCAATGGGAAACTACAATAGCCCAATCCATGTAGTACTACTAATGGCCCAGACCCTTCAGGAATCAAGGCTTGGGTCACTTCACCAGGTAAAAAGCCATGACCTGCTGAGGTGCTTGCTGAAGGCAAGGGGAATACAGAATGAATAGTAGAAGAAGGTAGTCATCAATACCAGTTATGACCACATGACCATTTGCAGACACAAGGACTATATTGGTCACGAGTATTTCCTCCTATTTTCGTTAAGAACATGTTTGTGCATGTATCCACTTGTACTAAAAATATATCTTCATTTTATTTGCTTTCTTTTTTCTTTATCATGTGACATAAGATTTATTGACTTTGTATCAGTATTTAAATGTTTTTAAATGTAGGTAATGGCATTTCTGTTGGGAATTGGTGCACTTTCTGGTTGTACGAAGGATAGTTGTATTATGTTAGGCGTACTTGTGACTTTTTGTCTTTATTTGAAGATTATGTTTGATTTCAGGAGATGTGTGTGGGTTCAAGTTTATAAGGGATGGACCTGTGATGGTCAGCCTGATTGGATTAAAGGATGCAAAGTATTATTCCTGGGTGTGTTTGTGACGGTATTGACAAAGCACACTAACATTGGAGTCAGTGAACTGGGAGAGGCAAACCCACCCTCAATCTGGTTGGGCATCATCTAGTAAGCTGCCAGTGTGGCTAGGATAAAAGCAAGCAGAGGAACATGGAAGGACTAAACTGGCTGAGTCTTTCAGCCTTCAGCTGTCTCCTGTGCTGGATGATTCCTGACCCTGAACATCAAACTCCAAGTTCTTCAGCTTTTGCACTCTTGGACTTACACCAGTGGTTTTTCAAGGGCTCTCGGGCCTTTGGCCACAAAATGAAGGCTGCACTGTTGACTTCCCTGCTTTTGAGGTTTTGGGACTTGGACTGGCTTCCTTGCTCCTCAGATTGCAGCCAGCCTATTGTGGGACTTCACGTTGTGATCATATGAGTCAGTATTCCTTAATAAACTCCTTTTCATATATACATCTGTCCTATTAGTCCTGTCCCTGACTAATACATGGGGATTAATCAAAATATTTTAAGAAGTAAATCTTGTTAAAAATGCTTAGAGTTTCTGGACTCCAGTTTCAGGTCTCACATATAAAGAACTGAAGATAACTTTTTTTTTACTCGTACTTATTATAAGCAAAATCTGAACAAACTGAATATCAATGATGTTCTTCTACCCATGAGAAAATTAAGGACACAGGCACAAACTAGAATCCAAAAATCTGGAGACACAGGCAAATCTAAAAAGTCACAGCTAAGATCCCTTTTCATGGAACAGAATTTCCAGAAATCATAACCGAGAAGACTTAAATGGTAATTTTGACCAAATGCTGAAGGGGAATTGTGAACTACGGTGAGAGTGAGAAGCTCCTTAGGCATGTGGTCTTAGAAGGTCTCCACACATTTGTGTGTTTTACCTCGGATACCCCACCAGTTCACTGCATTGAAGAACTAATAAAAATTGCATCCTGACCAGTGAATTTGGGAAGTGGCAGAACTTGTCGCTGTGAAATACTATGAGAGAAGTTTTTCATTTAAAGGCCTGCTCTAAAGGGAAAAATACATTACCTGAATCTTATCTGGCTTGAGGGTAGGGTATTCTCTTATAGGTATCCTATAGTTTTCCTGTATCACATAAGGAGGAGAACATTTTTAAAAGGATATAATTCATATGATTTGGCTCCGTGTTCTCCCCCAAATCTCATGTTGAAATTTAATCTCCAGTTTTAGAGGTGGAGCCTGGTGAGCGGTGATTAGATCACGGGGGTGGTTTCTAATGATTTAGCACTATCCCCCTAGTTCTGTCTCATGATAGAGCTGTAATGAGATCAGGTTGTCTGAAGGTATGAAGCACCTCCCCTTTGCTCTCCCTTCCTCCTGCTCCAGTCATGTAGGACATGACAGTTTCTCTTTCCACCATGATTGTGAGTTTCCTGAGGCCTTGCCAGCCATGCTTCTTATGTAGCCTGTGGAATTGTGAGTCAATTAAAGCTCTTTTCTTTATAAATAACCCAGAGTCAGGTAGTTCTTTATAGCAATGCAAAAATGAACTAATATAGAAAATTGGTACCAGGAAAGTGGGGCATTAAGTTAAAGATACCTGAAAATGTGAAATTGACTTGGGAACTTAGTAATGGACAAAGTTTGGAACAGTTTTGAGGGCTCAGTAAAAGACAAGGAGATGAGGGAAAGTTTGTAACTTCCTAGAGACTAGTTAAATTGTTGTGACCCAAATGCTAATAGTTATGTGTACAATGAAGTCCAGGCTGACGTGGTCCCAGATGGAGATGAGAAACCAAGTGGGAACTGGAGTAAAGGTCAGTCTTGCTATGCTTTAGCTCTAGAGATCTGTGGAACTTTGAACTTGCAAGATAGTATTTAGAGTACCTGGCAGAAGAAATTTCTAAGTAGATGTTTCTTCAAGATGTTGCCTGGCTGCTTCTGACATTATATCCTCATGTGTGTGTGCAAAGAGATTATCTGAAACTGAACTTACATTTAAAAGGGAAGCAGAGCATAAAAATTTGAAAAATGCATTCTGACTAGGTGGTAGAAAAGAAAACCCATTTTCTGGGGAGGAATTCAAGCCTACTACAGAAATTTGCATAGGTAAAGATAAACTGAATGTTAATATCCAAGACAATGAGGAAAATGCCACTAAGGTACTTCAGAGACCTTTGTGACAGCCCCTACCATCACAGGCCTAGACGCCTAGAAGGAAAAAAATGGTTTCCTGAGCCAGACCCAGGGCTCCACTGCTCTGTGCAGCCTCAGGACATGGCGTTCTGTATCCCAGTCACCCCAGCTAAAAGTGCCCCAGATACATCTCAGGCCCCTGCTCCAGAGAGTACAAGCCATAAGCCTTGGTGGCTTCTACATGGTGTTAAATCTGTGAGTAGACAACGGGCAACAGCTGAAGCTAGAAAGCCTCTGCCTAGATTTCAGAGGATGTATGAAAACACCTGGATGCCCAGGCAAGAGTCTGCTGCAGGGGTAGAACCCTCATGGAGAACCTCTACTAGGGCAGTGCACAGGAGAAATGTGGGGTTGGAGACCCCACACAGAGTCCCCCTGGGACACTGCCTATTGGAGCCGTGATAAGTGAGCCATCATCCTCCATATCCCAGAATGATAGATCCACCAACAGCTTGCATCATGCACCTGGAAAAGCCACAGGTACTCAACACCAGCCTGTGAAAGCAGCCATGGGGCCTATACCATGCAGAGATACAGGAACAGAGCTGTCAAAGTCCTTGGGAACCCACCTCTTGTATCAGTGTGGAGATGTGAGACATAGAGTTAAAAGAGATTACTTTGGGGCTTTGAGATTTAGTGATGGACCTACTGGATTTTGGACTTGCTTAGGGACTGTAGCCCCTTCACTTTGGCCGATTTCTGTCTTTTGGAATGGAAGGATTTGTGCAATGCTTGTATCTCCATTGTTTTGTGAAAGTAACTGACATGTTTATGATTTTACAGGCTCATAGGTGGAAGGGACTTGCCTTGTCTCAGGTGAGACTTTAGACTTGGACTTTTGAGTTAATGCCAGAGTGAGTTAAGACTTTGGGGGTTTATTGGAAAGGCATGATTGTGTTTTGCAATGTGAGAAGACATGAGATTTGGGAGAGGCCAGGGGCAGAATGATATGGTTTGGCTCTGTGTCCTCACCCAAATCTCATGTTGAATTGTAATCTTCATTGTTAAAAGTGGAGCCTGGTGGGAGGTGATTGGATGACCAGGGTGGTTTTTAATGGTTTAGCACCATTCTCCTAGTATTATCTCATGATAAAGATATCATGAGATCTGGTTGTTTGAAAGTGTGTTGGATCTTCCCCTTTGCTCTCTCTTCCTCCTTCTCCAGCTATGTAGGACATGCTGGCTTCCCCTTCACCTTCTGCTGTAATTGTAAGTTTCCTACAGTCTTGCTAGCCATGCTTCCTGTACAGTCTGTGGAACTGTTAGTCAATTAAACCTTTTTTCTTTATAAATTACCCAGCCTTAATTAGTTATTTATAGCAATGAGAGACAGGACTAATCCAATTATACACTCCCTTAATACCTTACCACCACAGGAATAGGGCTCCAGTACAATAATAGTAAATTACCATGAAAGAGCCGTAAGATGGAGATGCAGGGGTGCTTTGAAAAGCTTTAAGTCAAAAAGGGAAAGGAAAACATGGTATAAAAATATGAAGCCTCTGGAATCTAATGTATAGCAAACATTAAATACAGGCCAACTTTTAGCCAAATAAACATAAAACCTCTCTCTAAAAGGCTATTTACCTCAATTCCTATTTTCCAATATATTATTTCTAGCTTTCAACAACAACAAAAATTATAGGTTATGGTAAAATGGAGTGCAAAACATAGTTTGAAGAGACAAAGCAAGCATCAGAATCAGAGTCAGATATGACACAGATGTTGAAATTATGGAAGAAAATTTAAAATAACTATGATAAATAACAAATAGAAAATGCAGAAAACATGAAACAACAAATGGTTAGCTAAAGAAAAAAGATAGAAACCTGTAAGAAAGAGCATAAGGAAATGCTAGAAATCACAAACCACTCTGACAGAAGTGAAGAATGCCTTTGTTGGGGTCACCAGTAGACTTGAGCTGCCCATGAGAAAAATAAATGAGCTTGGAGATTGGTCCATAGAAACTACCCAAATTTAAGTGAAAAAAGTGATATAATAATAATAACACCAGTCATTTTAATCAGAAAAGAATATCCATAAACTGCAGGTAAGTTTTAAAATGTGCAACTTATGCAAAATGGTAACGAGGAAAGAGAAGAAAGAGGCAAAGGGCAGAATAACTATTTGAATTAACAAATGTTTAAAGTTTGCCCAAAGTAATGACAAACACAAAACTACAGATCACAGGCCCATAGAACCGTTAGAATACATATCAAGCAAACTGCACCTAAGGCATAACATATTCAAACTGCAGAAAATTAAATATAAAGAGAAAATCTGGATCAAAGTCAGAGTTAAACAAACAGAAATGCCTTATTTATAGGGGTATATGCAGAGGAATTACAGTGAAAATTTCACTGGAAACAATGCAGGAAAGAAAAAAGTGTGGGCAGAAATCTTTAGGCTTTATATTCTATATCCAGTGAACTTTTATTCTTAGAAGTAAAGGAAAAATTAAGAAGTTTAGTCCAACAAAAGCCTAGGGAAGTCATTACCATTTGATGGGGGCAGTTGGAAATAGTATAGCCACTATGATAGGAGAGAGTTCACCAGTTTCTTATAAATCTAAGTTTTGATTACTAGGTTTAGTGCCATGCTCTGATTAAGAAAACACCAAAGAAGAAAAAAAATCAACCTAACTATATCTTAGGTTTTAACACCGTTCTCCATTAAGTCAACTGGAAGAGCCAATAAAAGTTTGGGACAATTTGAGCAACAAAATAAAAAACCTGAGCTGGGCGCAGTGGCTCACACCTGTAATCCCAGCAATTTAGGAGGCCAAGGCAGGTGGATTGCCTGAGCTAACGAGTTCAAGACCAGCTTGGGCAACATGGTGAAACCCCGTCTCCACTAAAATACAAAAAAAAAAAAAAAAATTAGCCAGACCTGGCAGCGTGCTCCTATAGTCCCAGTGACTCAGGAGGCTGAGACAGGAGAATCACTTGAATCCAGGAGGCGGAGGTTGCAGTGAGCAAAGATCGCGCCACTGCACTCCAGCCTGGCAACAACCCCGTTAAAAAACAACACTCCCAGCTACACGGGAGGCTGAGGCAGGAGAATGGCGTGAACCCAGGAAGCAGAGCTTGCAGTGAGTGGAGATCGTGCCACTGCACTCCAGTCTGGGTGACAGAGCGAGACTCTGTCTCAAACAACAACAACAAAAAAAACAACAACAAAAAAACAAAATGAACAACAACAACAAAAAGCAACAACAACAAAAAACGGTTGGATTTTATCCCAAAGTTTAAAATAGATACCACGATATTATAGTTAGTAAAATTTCAGATGCACATCTCACATTCAATTAGAGAAATTTTCTTTCTTTCAAATAAATGTGTTCTTGAGTAAACAAGTGTAATGTAATTCAATTAAAATTAACACTGATTACAAATACACATATCACCATTAAGAATGGGAAAGCACGAGAATTAGTTTAAATAGCATCACGTTTTCTGAATAATTAATAACATCATCTTATTAAATAGAATGCTACTGATCAACTTTTGAAATAACATATTCTTACACTTTTCTTCAGATTACATGTGTATACCTGCTAAATGGAATTCTCAAAGCTGCCATAAACAACTTATATTAATTTTTAAGAAAACAGGTTCCATCAGGTATCATATAAAGCATTAAATATTTATATTTAAATAAAAAATTACAAAGTATTTCTTAGAGAAGTTTGATTACTGAAAAACTAGACAAAGGAAAGAGAATGTAAGGCAATTTTATATTACTTCAACATCGTCATCTAGGCATTTATCTGTCAGTATTTGAAAAGCTTTTTAATAAAATGCATGTGTAAGTTCAACTTTGCTTTTCAAAACTACGGCATACTTACTTGATGGAATTAAATATTGAAAGAAGAAATACTTGCCATAATATAATATCCTTGAAGAAAATAAGAAAATACTGTGCTTTGGAGACACTATTGATGAATATCTACTCAACTACAATGCCTAGATCATGCTGAAAATTGTAAGAAATGTTGAAGATTCACAACCTTGCGTTTCAGGCAACAGAATGTGAAAAGGAGAATGGAATTTGCACTTGTCTTGGATTCAATATCTCAAGTAGTACAGAAAGTTTATTGCCAAGAAAACAAGACAGTGAGACCAAAGATGATATCTGTAAATATTTTAGAGAATAACAATTGTAGAATCCACTAAATCTCAACTCCTTCTTCCACCTGGGTAAAGGTCTTGTTTTTCATAAGGATATTTTGAAATGTTAGACAGTATTCAATTTTTCAATTTACCTTCATCTTTTCTCAAGTTCAAATATAGGAAAAGAAGAGATGAAGCATGATGAAATGAGACCAGCAAAAAGAAAAATAGTTTCATGCTAAATTTACAGCATTTACTATGGCTTTTGCACAAGATAAATTCCAGAATCTGAGGGAAATTGGTGTATATTTGGAACTACACACAAAAAAATAAATAAACAAAATAGATTTAGAATGCTGTATGAGATTAAGCTTATTTTCTATTTGGGGTTTTACAATTTGTGATCAGAGTAGCTTTTATTAACTAAAAGATGTATACATTACACTGTTATTGTTCAATAACGTATTCAAAGTGGTAAAATTGGCTTAAATTCACTAAACATTCAGTGTGAAATGTATATAACAGTAACTTCTTGCAAGTTTATTCTACTTTTTTATTGCCTAATGTAATATATTAACACTTTAAATATTCATGTAAGATTATGCTGTTAAATATATCAGTAAGCACACTTTCTATAATGTATTTCAGTGCAGCCAAATGTGTGGCTTCTTTGATGATAATATGTATATGTTGCAAATAATTTTCAAGGCATTCTCAAGGATCATTAATACAAAATTTTGTTTTGCTGTGTCTCTTTCTATTGCATATATTATAAAAACATCAAAAACATGAAAAGAAGAGAGGAGAAAGAGCTGCATTGAATATTTGGATATACAAGCTATAATTATTACCAAAATGTAATGAGTAAGTAGAAAAGCAAAAGTAGAATTAAGAACTGCGTAGAATATGGGATCAAGATGACAGAAAGTAAACACTTCTCCCTGAGATCTAACCTAAAATTTAAAGAAATATCAGGCAGCAATTTACAAATTAATAAATCCATCAACGTAAGAATAAAACCATTTAAACAAGAATGTCAGAAAGGCTAAAAATGCTAGAAATTCATAGAAATATTTTAAGTATTTTACATTAGAAAAAAATGATGATTTTGAGAAAACAACATTTCAGAAGGATGATAAGTGGAAAGTCAAATTAAGTAACTTATAGACCCATATCAGGATGATCTGAATAGGAAAATACATTTTGACATCTAAATCATGTTGTTCTTGATATTACATTACCTCAGGTTTTTCCACATAAAGTGAAGTGTTTTAAAGTTATCTAATTAATTTAATTGAAGCTACAGAGCAATAATACAATAAACATGCTGCAACTTCATGCAAGAAAGATTAATCTTCATATATTTTATTCAAGGTAATAAATCCTATAGAAGAGATTACATCTCATGTAATTTCATCTATATTTTAAGATGTACATGCAATGAATGCAAACTATTCATAGGATAATTATACCTATAGCCGTAAGTACTAAAGGTGACAATGCTTTCCAGGTTGATTTTTAGATTTGATATTAATCCAGTAGATTTTTCAGGAGAAATTTTTGTGGAATCTGATAAGGCCAAACTAATATTTATATGAAAATTCAAAGAAACCCTGATACCCAGAAACACTATCAAGGAGAGCAACACTTAGAATGTCTTATAGCAACTGAAAACTTAGAGGAGAAAGAACTCTACTATGAAGAAACAGAAATTATGTCATTGTGATATTGTGCAGGGATTTGAAACTTAGCCAATGGAAATGATGCATGCATACAGGACCCCATTATTTTTGACAGGTTGGGGATGGAAATTAGTGAAAAGATGAAAAATTCTGTAGTGAATTGTGTAGGGTTGATGGAGTGATCAAAGTAGGATAAAAGTTGTTGACTGAAATTAAAATTGTTGAGGCAGAAATAATTTGATAGGGGTTTATTGAAAGCCAAGTTTGAAGATTGACTCTGGAACATACATCATCAAAGCTAGGTTTGTTATAACCTCTGTTATAAGCTGAAATATTTTTACAAAAAAGTTTAGGAGAAGGGTGAAGGACTGCTCATATCAATGTTGTCCTTTTTTATGGGAGGGTATAATATAGAGATTAAGGGCAAGGAAATACATTCACACAACATCTGTTTACGTAGAAGACAACAGGTAAGCTAAAATGTTTTATGCACAGGACAATGAGTATAACTTTGTAATTTGGAAATAAATTAGTCCCATTTTAAAGGTTAGTAGATATGTATTAATTAGTATGTACATTAGTCCATTTTCATGCTGTTATAAAGATACTGTCTGAGACTGGTTAGTTTATAAAGAAAAAAGTTTAATTAACTCAGTTTTGCATGGATGAGAGGCCTCAGGAAACTTACAATCATGGCAGAAGGTAAACGGGAAGCAGGCATCTCCTTCACAAGGCAGCAGGAGAGAGAGAGTGTGTGAAAGGGAAACTGCCACTTTTAAAAACCATCAGATCTCTTGAGAACTTCTTCACTATCACGAGAACAACACGCGGCAAACACTCCCATAAGCCAATTACCTCCCACCAGGTCCCTCTCCTGACAGGTGGGGATTATAATTTGAGATGAGATTTGGTTGAGGACACAGGGCCAAACCATATCAATATATTAATAGTTTGAGAAACTCATGATAAAATGTGAAGATTCATGGTAAGAATTTGTATTTAAGCACAGGATGTAAACCATGATATATGACCACCTCCAGGCAGTCAAAATATAGTTTTTTTCTTTACATGTATGGATGCATGCCTTAACATTTGTTTGACATAGCCTTAGATCCTGTTGATTATTCGGTATCTGATTCTTTTTCTTCTGCTTTGTGATCACTCTTTTAGCATTACTGCTGGTCAGTTGTGTCTAAACTGTAAAAGGGAGGGGTATAATGAGTCATGTCTGACCTCCGGTCCTGTTATGGCTGGGATCTCCATTTGTAAGGCTTCTCTGGGGTCCCCTTGACCAACAGGTGATCTGTTCAGGGACAGGGGTCTTACAAGTTTATTTTTAGTTTACAAAGGACAACATGACCAATTCCTCATCCCACAAACAAAATTCGTTCTTGGTAGATTGTATATAAAAATGTGAAAGATGAAACAATAAAGACAGTAGAAGTTAATACAGAAAAATCGTCATTATTTTGCCATTTGGCCAAATTTTCTAAATAGGTCAAATAAAACAACAGCTATCAAATATGAAGAATTATTTTTTATTAACAGAAACCATTAAAATAGTGACAATATAACATGTAATGTCTGTGAATGACTGGAAATGTTAAAAGTTTGAAGTATAAAAAATACAAAAGAATCCAAAAATTAATAGGAAAAATAAAAAGAGAGGACTTAAAGTGGTACTAAAATTTTAAAATATATATCAAATGACAAACAAGCATAAGAATTTTAAAAATCCAAAATTTATATCATGAAAGAAATAAATTTTTTTATAGGTAGCAAAAATGTCATAGTATTGTGACAGTTAATGAAAGTGTCCACTTGTCTAGATTATGATGCGTACCTGTTTGGTCAAACTTTAGTTGTAGTAAATAGATTACTGACTTTAAGTAAATAGATTAAATGACATTTTTTGGGTAGACCTCATCCAATCAGTTAAAGATCTTCAGAGCAAAATTGAGGTTTCCTAGAGAAGAGGGCAATCTGCCACAAGACTATAAAATAGACATTTGAATTTCCAACCTGTTGTTCTCCCCCACAGATTATGGATTTTCCAGCCACATAGTCATATAGCCAAATCCTTAAAATCTCTTTCCCTCTAGATGATTTTATTTTAAAAATTTAATGTGGAAAATTTTATTTCCATAATGGTCACATGTCAGAGAAGACAGAAACAAATGGAAAAGCATTCCATCCTCATGAATATGAAAAATCAATTTCATTAAAATGGCCATATTGCCCAAAGCAATGTTCAGATTCAATGCTATTCCTACTATGACATTCTTCATGAAACTAGAAAAAACTATTTTAAGGTTCATATGAAACAAAAAAATAGCCTGAATAGCCAAGGCAATCCTAAACAAAAATAACAGAGCTGGAGGCATTGTGTTACCTGACTTCAAACTATGCTATAGGGCTACAGAAACCAAAACTGTATGATACTGGTACAACAACAGACACATAGACCAATGGAACAGAATGGAGAGCCCAGAAATAAGGCCACACACCTACGACCATCTGACCTTTGACAAAACTGACAAAAACAAGCAATGGGAAAAAGACTTCCTATTCAGTAAATGGTGCTGGGATAATTGGTTAGCCATATCCATAATATTGAAATTGGACCCCTTTATTACACCATGTACAAAAATCAACTCAGGATGGATTAAAGACTTCTATGTAAAACCCAAAACTATAAAAACCCTTGAAGAAAATTTAGGCAATACCACTCAGGACATAGACACAGGCAAAGGTTTCATGACAAAGAAACTAAAAACATGTCAACAAAAACAAAAATTGACAAATGAAATCCAATTAGAGTTTTTGCACAGCAAAAAACAACAACAACAACAACAAAAACAACAACAACAACAAAACTATCAACAGAGACAACCTACAGAATGGAGGAAAATATTTACAAACTATGCATCTGAAAAAGGTCTAATATCCAGTATCTATAAAGAACTTAAATTTACAAGAGAAAAACACACAATCCCATTAAAAAGTATGCAAAGGATGTGAATAGACACTTTTCAGAAGAAGACACATATGTAGCCAACAAGCATATGAAGAAAAGCTCAATATCACTGATCTTCAGAGAACTGCAAATCAAAATCACAATGAGATACCATCTCACACCAGTCAGAATGGTTAGTGTTACAAAGTCAAAAACTACGCTGGAGAGGTTGTGGAGAATACAGAAACTTACACACTGTTAGTGGGAGTGTATTCTAGTTCAATCATTGTGGAAGGCAGTATGGAAACTCCTCAAAGAGTTAAAAGCAGAACTAGCATTCATCCAGCAATCCCATTACTGAGTATATACCCAGAAGAATATAAATCATTCTACCATTAAAATACATGCACGTGAATGTTCATTCCACCACTATTATTCACAATAGCAAAGACATGAAATCAGCCTAAGTGCTCATCAATGACAGACCGGATAAACAAAATGTGGTACATGTACACTGTGGAATATTATGAAGTCATAAAAAGAATGAGATTATGTTCTTTGCAGGGACTGATGGAGTTGGGGCCATTATCCTTTGTGAACTAACACAAGAACCAAATAGCACACGTTCTCACTTATAAATGGGAGCTACATGATGAGAAATCATGAGTGCAAAGAAGGGAACAACAGACAATGGACCTAATTGAGGGTGGGGGATGAGAGTAAGGAGAGGAGCAGAAAAGATAACTATTGGATACTGGGCTCAGCACCTGGCTGATGAAATAATTTGTACAACAAATCCCCATGATGTGAGTTCACCTATGTACCAAACCTTCACATGTACGTTTGAACCTAAAATAAATATGTAGAAAATTTATAAAAGGATATTTTTAGCACATTATTCATAATAGTTAGTAACTGAAATATAAAGCCAAATACCAATTAAGAATAAAGTGTTAAGTGAAATAAGCCAGGCAAATAAATACAAATGCCTAATTATCCCTCTCATTTAAAATCTGGAATTTAAAAAGGTGGATAGCAGGGGATAGAGAGGTTTGATGGGAAGACAGTTGGGGAGTTGTTAGTTAAGGAATACCAAATTTCAGTTAGGCAGGAACAGTAACTTTACGAGATCTGTTGCACTAGTTGATGACTGTAGTAATAGCAATAGATTGTATTCTTGAAAAAAATGCAAAAAAGTGGATGTCAAGTGTTCTCATGACAAAATGATTGACGTAATGCATATGTTCATTTGCTAGATTTAGTCATTCCACAATGTATACATATCTTTAAAATATTATGTTGTACACGGTAAGTCCATTACATTATCTATCAATATTTAAAAATTGGGAAAACAGGTTAAGAAATAACTAACTCAAATTCATTTACAAATCAATGTTGACATTTTATCTCATGCTACATACAGTATATAATATGAAAATACAATAGGTTTACTATGTGAAAAGAAATAATAAAATGTTTGTGAATTGTTGTATCTTTGAGTATTTCTGCAGGACAGATAATGAAATCAAATGTACTTCAGTTTTATGTTACAACCTGAACATTTCTTTTAAAAGGACAGATAGGACAGAATTCATCCTGTATGATTCTATTTACATGAAATTCAAATTATGAAAAGCTAATAATTTGGGTTAAAATCAGAATGCTGGTAAAGTGGGAGAAGTAATAATTGAAAGAAGTCATAAGGGGGCTTTAACTTGCTAACTTGATTGTATTTGTTGCACATTTTGAAGGTGCATGGCTATAATTACTTTTGAGAATTTACTGAGCTTTATATTTAAGATTTGTACATGCTCATATGTGTGTGTATGATGTGGCTTGGCTGTGTCCCCATGCAAATTTTGTACCGAATTGTAATCCTAATTGTAATTCCAACGTGTCAAGGAACGGACCTGGTGGAAGGTGACTGGATCATGGGGGCTGCTGCCCCATACTGTTCTCACAAGGTCTGATGATTTTGTAAGTGGCAATTTCCCTTGCACTCTGTCTTTTGCCTGCCACCATGAAAGATGTGCCTTGCTTCACCTTTGCCTTTCACCATGATTTTAAGTTTCCTGAGGCCTCCCCAGCCATGCATAACTATGAGTCAAATAAACCTCTTTTCTGTATATATTTCCAATCTCACTTATTCTTTATTAACAATGTGAAAATGGACTAATACAATGTGTATGAAAAATATACAGTATATGAAAAGAATATGCTATAGGTCAGTAAAAAGTTTAAAATGGAAAGGTCATCATAGAGGATTAATATTGACTATATCAACGACTAATTTCAAGTCAAATAAGGTAAGGGCGCTAATTAAAGGAAAAACAAAATTTTGTGTATCCTTGTGTATCATTGTGTACCACAGGATCCTGGTGGTAATTTGCAGTTCTATCATATTGTATAATTATACACATATAAATAGAAATAACTTTCTTAAACTCAAGCTCTTATGGCAATAAAACATACTGTTTGTTTACAAAAATAGATATTAAAAAAATAAAATTTGTATTAACATTACTTTAGTACGACAGGGGTTGTTTTGCTCAAATTAATCACATCCCAGAAGTAAAGTATTTTCCTATTGATGACTTTTTATTGCAAATTATCACTTCAAAGAAGAGTTCAGTCTTCTTAAATGGTAAAACAATTCAACCATTCAACCGGACAACAATAGCAGATGCTGTTAATAATAGTAATCAGTTTTTGTCTTAATAAAATTAAGACATTCCAACTTAATTTTGCTGGATATGTATATTTCCAAACATGAACACCATATTTTATGCACTTTTATTGCTCATTAACTAACAGTTAAATCATAAATGCAATTTAATGATGCCTTGCAAGCCATAACTTGAATACGCTTGTCATTTAATTATTATTGTAGAGGTTTATTTTGTCAACAAAATTTAAAAAAAGGGGAAGATGCACTACAAATGTGAAACTTGGAAACTTACAAATATTCAGTGGTTATTGAAAAATAGCCGAGACTATTCAACATGGATTTAAAGAGCAAAATAGTCTTAATAATACATACTAAACCGACTAGACAATTGGACTTCATGAGTACCTAAAGTTCCAAATCCTCGAATGTGACACAGAGAAATACTTGTTTCTCAGATAGGCAGTCCCAGCCTACCCTATGACAATGTCTTCATTCTGAAAGTTGGCTGTGTAACCCCCTCACTCCTGTGTAAAATGGTCATCTTTGCTGAGGAATTGCTCTCTGAAGATATGTCACAACCAATGTTTACTTGTTGCAGATACAATTAGATATACAATAATTATGAATAAACATAATGAATAAAATTATGCTGCGCCATTACTTACTCTTTCTCAGTCCCTTGCAGGGTACCAGTTGACTTATCAGATTGTTGTTTCTCTTTGCAAATAGTCTTGCGTAATTAATAATTTTAATATCAAATGTGTTTTGAATTTATATTTGCATTTCTGTTTTCAACTGGGACTTCATTTAAAACTTAGGGAGTGTAATTTTAAAAGAGGCTGCTATAAGCACTTTATCGACAAGAATTTAATATACAAATGCTAAACATGAAAATAACAAAATTTAAAACAGACAATTGGGAATTTCTTTAGGATGTTTTCTCCTCTTATAATGACATTTAAGCCACTTCTCAAATCTACCAATTGATCTCACCAGGTCTTTACTGGTTTCTTTTACTGAGCTGTTATTTCTGAAAACTTTACTGCATTTATCACTAAGCACGGTGTTAAAATCATGTGAAAAATGGTTCTTTTTCTTAATTATTTTTCGGGACTGCTACTCCTTGTTTAAATGTTTATATCTTTCCTCTTCATTAACCATTTTTCTCATACATTTCTTCTTTCCTTTGCATATCAGGTGGGTGGATTAAACTTTTCTTTCTCTCTCTCTTTTTTTTTATTTTTAACACACTCTCTTTTGCTCTCACAGTAAGACAAAAAATATATTTTGCCAGAGAATATTGTAACTTTTGAAGAAAAATACTACTTAATTAGAGTGTCAGCAAGTAAACAAATGAGTAAAAGAATAAATACATTTCAAATACCTCCACAAAAATGATGCTTCTCTAGCACTGATAGGTTTGTGGAAAA
The DNA here is from genome assembly GCF_000951045.1 of Mandrillus leucophaeus. NCBI lineage: Eukaryota > Metazoa > Chordata > Mammalia > Primates > Cercopithecidae > Mandrillus > Mandrillus leucophaeus. The sequence goes on from NW_012106753.1 coordinate 1,052,574, forward strand.
TGAAAATACTACATATTTTTAAACCTCTCTCTATTTCCAAAATGTAAAGGTCCCTGTTTGTCAACAATTTGTGGCAATGCCAGTGTTTCAGTTTGCTAAGATGGCCATAACAATACCACAGACTGAGTGACTTAACCAGCAGAAATGTATTTTCTATTGGTTTTAGAGGCTAGCAGTCCAAGCACTGTTAGCATATTTTGTTTCCTCTGAGGTCTCTCTCTCTGTCTTGCAGACAGTCACCTTCTTGCTCTGTATTTGCATAGTATTTGCATATAACCAACACACATCTTCCCAGATACATACAACATTATCTCTAGATTACTTATAATACCTAATACAATGTAAATGCTTTGTAAATAGTTGTTACACGGTATTCTTAAATTAGTATTATTTTTTATTATTGTAGTCTTATTTTCATTGAGTTTTTTTCCTGATTATCTTAATTTCACAGTTGGTTGAATCTACGAGTACAGACTCGTGAATAACCAAGTATTCATACATTAAAGCATTTGATTTTAAATACATTCTTCCTTAGAAAGACCACATTTAAAAACACCTTCTAGTAAAGTGAAAATGGAACCTCAAAAAGATTAAATCATGATTTCAAGGTCTGTCCTTGAAACATAAACAGGGCCCTTAAATAAACAGGGCAATGACAGGCATCTCAGAATGAGTATCCTCTGTGTTAAACAAAATAAATCAGAACATATTATACAATTTGATAGTATTAATAAAGGGTTGGGATTTATAAATGATATATTTACAGAGGTTTAAAGATGATGATGCTGAGGCAAACATACACAAGTAATTAATAGTTCAGGTATGAAAAGACATTCAGAGTACTTCTGAGAAATTTTGGTAAGAAAAGAAAAAGTATTTAATATTTATACTTCATTTTTTTCTTTGAAAGTTATATGTTATGATATTACTTTATGAGTTCAGGAAAACCATATAATTTGTGCTTTCATAAATAACAAATCTACTATTATAATATTTTTTCAGTTTTATAATTAACCTAATGTAAAGCATAAAAATCAAATTTTAAAGAATGAATATATAATAAATATTACAAAAAATAATGTTATAGTTCATAATATTTGGAAGTATGGGAGATAAAAATAAAATAATAAGACAGGAGTGAAGGGTAAACATTTTCTGATACATATCAGGAGGTACTTCTTAAAATTTATGTTCTGTAGTATTAATTAGTTGAAAAGTTGAATAGAAGTCATGATAACATGTATCTTCTTACAAATAGCCCATCACTTTATACCTGTATATATTATTTGAGTTATTTCTAAACGCAAGGATTATTATAATATCAATATTCCTTCTGAATATTTTTTGTACTATTTTGTTTTTACAACCCTAGCATCACAGCAATCCATCTGAATTAAAAGACAGCCAGAATAGTTCAAGGAATAGGGGAAATTTTGGAGTTATATTTAATTTACATTAACATCCTATCGTTGAGAGTTTGTAATAGCTAATTATATAAAAAAGGTGTCATTAAATCTGCATGTATGATACCTAAGATTACTTTTATTAAAATGATGCCTTCCTCTAACCTACCTTTTATTTTCAAACACTTGCTATGCTTACATACATTGTTTTTAATGTTCACTTTGGTTTCCATTATTATCCCCATTTTTCAGGTGAGAAAAAAATACATCTTGGTTTTTGCCTTAATAGCCATCACAAAAGTCATGTCCTGGTTAGAGCAGTTAGAACTAGCACTTAATTAGACAATAATAAATATGCCAAGACCTATTATGTTGTCTATATAATAAAATCAAGAGAAATATAAACATTTCCAAAGTAATATTTTCCAAGATGAACTGTTTTTGAGGAAAATAATAATAATAAAGTCAACATTTTTAATCAAATTAAAATCCTGGCTATCTTTATTCTAGGCATTGGAGGTCATTCAATATAATTTAAGAATGTGAAACTGTTTTTGAGAAGGAAGTATGCAGTATGCTTTCAATTTACATAGAAGATTCTGAGGATCCTAACTCAGAAATCAAGCTTACTCATTAAAAGGTGGCATTTCAGCATGTGTTCTGAGATTCTCTGTGAGTCATCTGCTTCAATGGTGAAGCACACGCTGTTTTATTAACAGTCATCAAGACATGAAAAGCAATTGTGTTCTTTAGAGGCTCTTTCTATTAACACAGTGTAAAAGACTCCAGTTTTACTTAAAATGAACAACAAAAAAAATGCTATCGAAAAACAAAACGCTCCCACTCAAATGTATGCTTCTGTTTCATCATGTTTGTTTCTCACTTTTGATGCTTAGATTGAAGCTTCACGAGTAAATACAACTGGCTGGCTCATATATATTCATGAAGGGGAGAAAAAATTTCCTTCTGAGTAGCTCCACACAGAAAAATGTCCCTAGACAGGTTTGAATCCCAAAAGCTAGACTTGAATACAGCACAGAATGACCCACGTGGAGAGATGGAGGTATGCTCTCTTTCTTTCTTTCTTTTTTTTTCATTTACCTTCTATATAAGCCACAACTGACCATGATGCTTCTATCTTAAAACAATGTCTTTAGTCATGCTCTTGTATTGTTTCCTAATTCTCTCTAACTATGTGATGAAATTTAGCTCTCACTCGACCTCTCTTACTTGCAAGTACAAATACGTTCGGGGTCAGAGGGAGATGTTAGAACGGCTTGGGTGAGATGTTTTACTGTTTACATCTGTTGGATGCCACATAGAAGAGGGATGAGAGTTAAAATTCAGTGTGGCTGAATGGTCATAGTCATGCATTAAATAAAGTGTTCTGAGGATTTTCTGACAGCTATAGAACACACAAAGTGAGGTTAATGAGTAAATATTGTTGATTTCATTATTCTTATTTCCCAGTGTTTTACATTTCTCCTTCCTTTAGTTTATTTGCATTTTTCTATCCATTCATTTATACCATTGTTTATATCATCTATTATTTATGTATTTTTAATTTTCCATTTCCCAGATTTTATCCTATTTGTGCAACCCTCTGACCTTAACACTATGTGGTTACCTTCCTACTTAAGTTTAGTTTAATCTGCATTGTCAAATTAAAAAATCTAACATTAAATACCAATATGCCTTTTCCATTCAAAACATTTTTAATATGCCAATAAAATATTATGATCTAAATCCTGCCTTATTGAGATAAAATATTTAGAATATATTTTATTACTGGCAAACTCAACTCTCATCTACTTGCTTAACCCACAAGCAGTCAGAAATAATGTAAAATTCTAAGATGCTCTTATTATTTTCTTTATGAGAACAATTTTCACGCAAAGGACCATTTTTTAGAAGTTATATTGCAGTGCAGTTTCATTATTATAATATTGGAGTTTATTTTTTATATTTAGTCCACAATATTAGACATATCATTCCTCTTTTTATGTATTTTATCATCAATTTACCTCTTTTCTGGATATGATTTTTATTTAGTTATGGTACATCAAGTAATTGTGTAGTCATTTAATACTTGCATATACAGAAATGGCTTACCTCTGCTCTGGCTGGTAAATAATACCTTGCCCGAGAGTATTTCTTAAAAGTATTTCTTTTATTTTAATAATTTTAATATTAGAATATTACCTCCCTCCCTCTTCTTCTCTCCATACCTTCCCTCCTTCCTTCCTTCCTTTATTTTTTTCTTCCTTCCTTCTTCCTTTCCTTTTTCTATACAGAGGAGTACCTTGGACAAGTACTAAAATTTAAATGTGATCTGTAAAATAGAATGCATAATGGATCCTTCATGAAAAATACACATTAAAATATTAGTGTGTGATGCAGGCAGTGGTGGGCATTGATGTCAGTAGTGTATTTTCCAATTTCTCAGAAAAAGAATTCTTTGTAACATTATTGCCATCTTTCTATACATTAATAATTTTGTTAAAATCAATGCAAAAATGTTAGATTAAATTTGACCTTTTATTTTTTAGATATATAATTCTATGTGAATTTGATTGCCCATCTTTTGAAAGCAAACCACGATCTATGCATGTAATTATCATGAATTCTTATAATTTTATGTTGCTATGTCATCCACTTTGAATATAAATTTAACTTTCTTGTACCACAAGCGGGAATTAGTCAACCTTGACATAGTTTCCAGTTCTTTGTCTCCTCTCATTTTCTCAAGATGGTTGATCCAGATATTTACTTTGTACAACTGCCTCCTGGCGACCCCTCTCTATGGAAGAGCTAGATACAACCTCCTTAACTCACTCCACTGACCCCAACAACCCACATAAATTACATAGACATATGGCAATGACCATTAGTCAGAACATGACCCCATGGAACTTGCCCCTGCTTGCTCTAAAGCCACCAAGTAGAAGTCCCCACAGGGAATCGACTTGAGTAACATGCTGGACCCCAGTAAAGGTCTTGGTCCACAGGTCTCTTGCTCGCACTTGCTCTTTTCTCTCTCTGTCACTTCTCACCTGCTGGTTGAGCACACCTGTCCTGTATGGCTTTCTTGTTTCCATTGACTCCATGAGGTGTGCTGCCCTCTTCCCTCTGATCTGTAAGAAATACCCTGTTCCTGCCATTTCATGTGTTTTGTTGAGTTGCTCCTCTGTGTCTTACCTGACCGACTCACCCAAACCTAACTTTTTTCCTGTTCTGAGCTCTCCTAGAGAGTGGTGATCTTGGCGGAGATAAACTCAGCACAAATCAAACAAGAGCCACAAGGTAATCTGCCAGTATAACAAGTGTCTTGTGAAAAAACACCTGGTTACAGGCAGGACACTTCCGCATTGGATTATCTGTCAGGATAAAGATGTATCCATGGAAGGCACACTGTAAATATCAAGCACCAATTCCCTTGGAATTCTATCAGGGTAGAGAGAGAGTTCATCTCCAGAGAGAGACCCCAAGACCAAATTGGAGGGAAACATAATAGTCACACTATAAGAATTCCTCCTTATACATGGAATTCAGAAGTCCCTTCAAAATAGTTCCAAAGCTGTGTCTTTTTTGCAGTAATTTTACCCTGGTCACTGTGCAGCATTGTCAACAAGGAAAACTCAAGCCTGTATTTATGTGAGTTTTCTTGTATTTTCTGGTTTAATTGTCTTTCACAGAAAGTATAATATGTGTGCATTTTGTATCTTGTGTCATTTTTCACACTTCTGCTAATATTAGTGTTTATAATTTTTCTTTAACTTGTCCCTCTAAATATACGACTCTTCTATATTTTATGTGCTAACACAAATTCACTATATGCGGCATCAAATGCATAACAAAGCAACATTTTAAAAAGAGTGATGTATTCCACTTGAGAAAAAATATTTTGCAGACATTCACCTTTTCCTTGCTGTCATTTATGCATCTCTCTCACAAAAACCTTTGGTTAGAATATGAATAAAATAAAAACTGTAATTTTTCAGCGTCAACCTTTTAAAAAATATAGCTCTGAAATTTTCTTTTAATTATTTCTCTCTGCTCACATTTACAGAGCTTTAAAGTATTATCTTTCTTATTAGCCTTTGGTGATGATAGGAGCCATATACTGAATTATCTTCTAAATGGTTTGCACAGATTGTCAATAACAACATAATAATTCAAAATGTTATTATAATGTGCCATGTATCATAGAAACGTTATGCAAGCTATCAAAATATAATGGCTGTCTTCTCTTTCAAATTGTTATTATTATTATTATTTCCTTTCCAAAATTTTTACTCTTAATGATCTTTGGTTTACCATTGTACATTAAAAACAGTTAGAGAAATAGAATTATTACTAAATGAGAAATAGGTAATAGTGTTAATGCTAGTAGTAAAGGTCCAGGCAAAATATAATTATTTTATACGCTTTTGTTCATTCACTTATTATTTCATTCAATAGGTATTTGCTTGTTATAAGCACTGTTGTGATGATATAACAGGACATAAAACAGAAAACAACCCTGCTTTTTTAACTTACATAATAATAATAAACAAATTATAGCATTAAAATTTAGATGTTTTAAAATGGATGCTTCTAGTTCAGTGATACTGAGACTATTGTTAAAATAAAGTATGAATGTTTAAAACATAACTAGAATGCTGAGCAAAGCTATAATAATATTTATTACATTTTTATAAATTATAGTATGATTTACAAAATTTCATAAAAATATGCCATATATACATACAGTAAGTTCTAAGTTAAGATCATCTGTAGTTTGTGGGAAATTGACTTTAAGTGAAATGATATATAACAAAGCAATTGTTTTTCTCAACAACGTTATAAAAAATGGTATCGAAAGAAACAAATTTAATCTAGAACCTTCTGAACATCATTGCATGTAAGGTCATAGTTTCCAAAAACTATCCACAAGGTTAAGTGAGGACTTATACCATTTCATATAAAAATAATTAGTATATAAATTTACCACATTCTACTTTAGCAGAACTTTCTTTCTTCTCAAAATGTAACATTAAAGTAGATTTATGTAGGTTAGATACATGATCCAAAAATATGTTTTTCCTTTTCTGAATTGCACTCATAAACACACACACACACATACAATGCAGGTATGTGTTCAAGAGTGTCCTACAATATTTTACCCATTCCGCAGTAAAGAGTCTTGACTGTCCAGGTCAGTCTTGACTTAAACTTTCACTTTCCTTTAATCCCCTGTTTTTAAGCAGGCCATCACATTCTAATCAGTTCATGACACAGCTTTGAAGAAGTTTTGGTTGCATTACAAAAGGGTTAGATTTCAGCAGAATATATGTTCTTGCTACAATCACCCCCTTCCTGTTTTTAATATACATATGACACCTAGAACACAGGAAGACATCTTGTGACCATAAACCAATGCAAAAAAAAGACAATGTTCAAAGAATGAAAAATGAGAAAGAATACAGACTTCATTTAAAGACATGATAAATGTACTTTTGATAA
>NW_012106753.1:1063646-1121633 GCF_000951045.1 Mandrillus leucophaeus
CCTCTCTAGCTGAAGTAAGAAGCAAGTGATCCACTCTTATTTTAATATCATCCATTTCTTCCCTATAAACAAATTGCACAAAGTAAATAAAATGTATCCTTTAAAGAAAAGATGTATAGATTTACATTTAAAAAAATTATATTCAACAAAGATATCATGGATAAAGCCAAAAGACAAGAAATGTATTGAAAGATAAAAACTGCAACTCATATAAACAGTACGACATAGGTATCCAGAATAAAACATCTATCTATCTATCTATCTATCTATCTATCTATCTATCTATCTATACAAAGATATCATGGATAAAGCCAAAAGACAAGAAACGTATTGAAAGATAAAAACTGCAACTCATATAAACAGTATGACATAGGTATCCAGAATAAAACATCTATCTATCTATCTATCTATCTATCTATCTATCTATCTATCTATCTATCTATCTATCATCTATCCATCCATCTGTCTTCTATCTGTCTATAAAGTGAAAGTAAGTTATTAGAATGATTGAACATAAGTTATGTCTTAACAAGGTATAGAAGATAAAATAAATAAGCAAAATGGAAAATAAATACAATCTACTTCACTTTTCTGAGAAATGAAAAATTCTACTAATAAAATGTGGTTTTTGAATACACGAAACTTTAAGGTAAGTGTTAAAATCAAGTGATGTATTGAAAAATGAGCATTGTACTTGCTGGTGGGAGTGTAAATGATACAAACTGTTTGAAGAACACTTTTCCAACATCTATTAAATCTTAAGACATGCATGTCATCTGGTTTGTAATTTCACTCCTTTTATTACACTTAGAGATACTTTTCCATATGTGACAAAAGAGGAAATCCAATTGTGTGACACCTTATTGCAGTATTGTTTGCCATAACCCAAACGATTGAGAAAATCTAAATGTTCATCAGTAGAAGATGGCATAATCATACTAATAAATCAACACAAATGGAAGTATATCTACTAATGTGTATGCCATCACACAATGTAATATTGAAGAAAGAAAGTTTTGCTAAAACTCAATACATTCCAATTTATAATGATATAGGTGTCCACATCAGGATAGTAATACCTGCAGGGGAATATGGGAAAAGACTTAGATTGAGGGCTTCAAATATATTTAGAACATTCTCTTACTGAAAATGTAATGAATACCATGGTATAATATTTAAAATCTAGTAAAGCAAGATGGTAGATAACATCATCACTCATACTATTTACTAATGTTTGGTATGCTTAAGAATATCTCAGAATGAAATAAATAGATCTATAATCATTGCCTAATAAAAAGGTAGATAGCATTTTTATAATTTTTCAAAGAAATGATTATCCAGACCCTAAAGCCTAACCACCAAATCATTTTGTTATAAATCCAGAACCAGAAATACCTTTTGACCCAGCAATCTCATTACTGGGCATATACCCAAAGGATTATAGACCATTCTACTATAAAGCCACATGCACACGTATGTTTATCGAGGCACTATTCACAATAGCAAAGACTTGGAACCAACCCAAATGAACATTAATGAGAGACTAGATAAAGAAAATGTGGCACATATACTCCATAGAATACTATGTAGTCATAAAAAAGGATCAGTTCATGTCCTTTGCAGTGACATGGGTGAAGCTGGAAACCATCATTCTCAGCAAACTAAGGCAGGAACAGAAAACCAAACACCACATGTTCTCACTCATAAATGGGAGTTGAACAATGAGAACACATGGACACAGGGATGGGACCATCACACACTGGGGCCTACTAGGCGGTGAGGGGCTAGGGGAGGAATTAGCATTAGTATTAGGAGAAATACCTAATGTACATGGTGGGTTGATGGGTGCAGCAAACCACCATGGCAAGTGTATACCTATGTAACAAACCTGCATGTTCTGCACATGTATCCCAGAACTTAAAGTATAATTTTTAAAAAAGGGAAACAATTGATAGATATTAGTACATGAACATTTAAAACACTTATATGTAAAAATATAGTATAAGTACATAAATACACATTATATTTTGGTAATACTACTTTCAAGAATTTTGTTATGACATTTTATGTGTGTTATCAAGGAGAAATTAAGTAACTGAAGAGACTAAGATAATTCCTTAATTCTAACTTATAGACATATAAAAGGGTAATCGGTAAGTATTACTAATTTTCTCAAACTTTATTTTTTCATATGTTTTAATTATTCATTTTTTAAAATATTTCAACTTTTACTTAAGATTTAGGGTGTACATGTGCAGGTTTGTTACATGGGTATATTGTATCGTGCTGAGGTTTGAGTACAAATGCTCCCATCACAGAGGTAGTGAGAATAGTACCCAATAGGTAGGTTTTCAACCCCTTCTCCCACCTTCCCTTTCACCTCTAGTAGTCTCCAATGTCTACTGTTGACATATCTATGTGCATGAGTACCCAACCTTTAACCCTCTCTTAAGTGAGCACATTTGGTGTTTGAATTTCTGTTCCTGCATTAATTTGCTTAAGATAATGGCCTCCAGCTACATCCATGTTGCTACGAAGGACATGATTTCATTCCTTTTATGACTGCTTATATTCCCTGGTGTATATATCTCATTTTCTTTATCCAATTCATTGTTGATAAGCACCCAGGTGCATGTTGTCTTTTTGGTGGAATGATTTATTCTCTTTTGGATGTATACCCAGTAATGAGATTGCTGACCGAGTGATAGTTCTATTTCAAGTTCTTTCAGAAATCTCCAAACTTCTGTCCACAGTGGCTAAACTAATTTACATCCCCACCAACAGTGTATAAGCATTCCCTTTAGTCTGCAGCCTCGCCAGCATCTGTTATTTTATGACTTTTTAATCATAGCCATTCTGACTGGTGTGAGGTGTTACCTCATTGTGGTTTTGATTTGCATTTATCTTATGGTTAGTGATGCTGAAAGTATTTTTTAATGTTTGTTGGCCATTTTTATGTCTTCTTTTGATAAATGTCTGTTCATGTCCTTTACCTATTTTTTAAGTAGGTTATTTTTTGCTTGTTGAATTATTTCAGTTCCTTATACATTCTGCATATCAAACCTTTGTCAGATGCATAATTTGGGAATATTTTCTCCCATTTCTGTAGGCTGTTTACTCTGTAAATAGTTTTTGGTTGTTTTTGCTTTTGTTTTTGTTTTCTGTGCAGAAACTCTTTGGTTTAATTAGGTCCCGCTTGTCAATTTCTGTTTTTGTTGCAATTGCTTTTGAGGACTTGGCCATAAATTCTTTCCAAAGAATGATAGGCAGAATGATGTTTCCTAGAAGCTCTTTAGCTTAATTAGGTCCCACTTGTCATTTTTTTTTGTTTTTGTTGCAATTGCTTTTGAGGACTTAGTAATAAATCATTTTCTGAGGATGATAGGCAAAATGGTGTTTCCTAGGTGTTCTAGGATACTTACAGTTCAATGTCTTACATTTAAATCTTTAATTCATCTTGAGTTAATTTGTCTATATGGTGAAAGGTATGGTGAAAATTTCATTTTTTTCTGAAGTTTTCTTGATATTGTCAAATTTGATTATTTGTCTGAATTTTAATATCTAGTTTCTGAGACACTTGTATTCAGAATTTTTGAAAAATTGTTCCAATTTTTTCCTACTGTCTGTTTTTGCTAATGTACTTTGGATACAAACCTGCCTCACATTTGTTTTTTCCCTCCTTTTTGATCTCTGGCATTGGGCCCTTTTCATTGTCTTTAGTATTATAAAATTTTGTTTTCTATTGGGGTAGAGAATGTTTTATTAAAAGATTTTTGAATACTTCAATTGTTCTCTATTGTGTCCCCATTTTTCTTTATTGAGGACAAGAGAATGTCCCTTGCAGACCTCCAACTGCAGGGAGGATAACTGACCAAGGATCCCAGCAACTGTGCTCTGAAAACCATCAATACCTTTGCCCCTTTCCTGGGAACCATGTGAATCCTGACACCCAAATTGGACTTGTAGACTTCCTTAAGGCCTTGCCAACCCTTCCTCAGTACAAGCTTATTTCACCAAACATTCTCTCCCTCTGTCCTTTACTCAGTATCAGTTTTGCATCATGTTCTGACTGCATTTGCATTTTCAGCCTCCTCTGACTCCTCCTATTTTCTTTCTTACAGGTGTTGTTTGTTTGTTTTGTTATTTTGTTTTGTTTTTTAACTCTTCCTTCCATCTTGGCATTTCCTTCTTAGTGAATGTGGACTAACAAACCTTTATATTGCACACCTAATCTAGCATACTGCACTTCATTGCTTTAGCTTTCTTTTATTAAACTCTAATAATACATACAGACACAGACACACACACACACACACACACACACACACACAGCTTTATATATTTGTTCCAAGTACTTATCTTGTCTGATTTTTCTTGCTCCCAACAAGCCAGTATTTATTTAATGCATGAAATGCTTTCCTAAAATATTTTTCTTAAGTATTTTCTGACTTGAAGAGTACCAGCACATTTTATTATCAAATATCTTGCATATTTTATCATATTTTACTTTTTCAATGGGTATATGCATATTCTTCCATGGCTACCATAAAAATTATCACCAACTTAGTGGTTTATAACAGCACAAATTTATTATATCTAGATGAAAAGTCTGATCAGGGTGACAGTGGGCTAATGTAATCAAGGTGTTGGTGGTCTCCTTCCTGAAGTTTCTAAGGAAGACTCCATTTCCTTGTTAATTAAGATTGACGGCATAATTCAGTTTCTGTGTTTATATGACATTTTCTCTGTTGGCTGTCACCTGAAGGCTGTTCTCACCATACAGAAGACAATGCATTTCTTGGTTCAGGGCCTGCAACTCCCTCCTTCAAAACCCGCAACAAGGGGTAGAGTGTCTTTCATATTCGCCTGTGTTCCTCTCTGAACAAGGTTTTCTATCTGTCAGAAAAGCCAATCAAAAATCTGTGGCGTGTTCAACACTATTATCTTTCTATTGTGGGGCGTATATTTGTCCCTCCCACCTTCTAACTCCCATGTTCAAGCACAATCCCCAGTGTGAGGGCATTTGGAGTTGGGACTTTGGCAGGTAATTAGATATATATGAGGTCATGAGAGTGCGGTCTGTATGAGAGACTTAGTGCCCTTCTAAGCAGAGAAAGAGACCAGAGTGCTTGTATACTGTCTCATTCGATCTCAATCCCCCACCGCCACCTGCCCCCTGCTCTCTCTCTTTACCAAGCGAGGGCACAGCAAGAAAGAAGTCATCTACAAGTCAGAAAGAGAGCCCTCACCAGGAACAAAATCTACCAAACCTTGTCGTTGGACTCCCCAGTCTTCAAAACTGTAAGAAATACATGTTTGATGTTTAAGTTACTCAGTCTATAGTATTTTGTTATAGCAGCCTGAGACTGCAGCAGTTTTCATTTCCGTCCAATCACCAAATTCGTTGGTCCCATATTTTCATAAAATTTTTACATTTGTATAGTGGTATCCCTCATTTTCCAAGAGATGGTATGGGTTTTTGCAGCTGCCTAACCATTCACTTGTATGTTTTAATGAACTTTTATTAGGTATTGAACTTGTTCAACATTCTGTTGTTGTTGACTCATATTGTGTCTGGAATTGGTGGGTTCTTGGTCTCACTGACTTCAAGAATGAAGCCACGGACCCTCGCAGCCCTCGCGGTGAGTGTTACAGTTCTTAAAGATGGTGTGTCTAGAGTTTGTTTCTTCAGATGTTCAGATGTGTCCAGAGTTTCTTCCTTCCGGTGGGTTTGTGGTCTTGCTGGCTTCAGGAGTGAATCTCCAGATCTTCGGGGGGTGTGTTACAGTTCATAAAAGTGGCACACTCAGAGTTGTTCATCCCTCCCAGTGGGTCGTGGTCTTGCTGGCTTCAAGAGTGAAGTTGCAGACCTTCCCAGGGAGCGTTACATCTCATAAAGGCAGCACAGACCCAAAGAGTGGGCAGCAGCAAGATTTATTGTAAACATTTAAAGAGCAAAGCTTCCACACCATGGAAGGAGACCAAAGCTGCTGGCTTGGGCAGCCTGCTTTTATTCTCTTATCTGGCCCCACCCACATCCTGCTGATTGGTCTATTTTATAGAGAGCTGATTGACCCATTTTACAGAGAGCTGATTGGTCCGTTTTCACAGGGTACTGATTGGTGCATTTAAAAACCTTTAGCTAGACATGGAGTGCTGATTGGTGCATTTACAATCCTTTAGCTAGACACAAAGTGCTGATTGGTGGATTTACCATCCTTTAGCTAGACATAAATGTTCTCCAAGTCCCCACCTGACTCTGGAGCCCAGCTGGCTTCCCTAGTGGATGCCGTGCCAGAGACTCGGGAGCTTGGTGCCTGCACTCCTCAGCCCTTAGGCGGTTGATGGGACCCAGCACTGCAGAGCAGGGGGCGGAGCCCACCAGTGGGGGAACTCGGGCGTAGCGGGCTGTGGGTGCAGAGCCCTGCCCCGCAGGGAGGAGGCTGAGGCCTGGCAAGAATTCAAGCATGGTACGGGTGGGCTGGCAGTGCTGGGGGACGCAGGGCACCCTCCTCAGCTGGTAGCCTGCGGCTAAGCCCCTCACTGCCCTCCGCCGGCAGCACAGGCTGGCCGCTTTGAGTGCGGGGCCTGCTGAGTCTGCACCCACCCGGAACTCCTGCTGGCCCCTGAACGCCACATGCAGCCCGAGTTCCCACCCGAGCATCTCCCTCGACACCTCCCGGCAAGCAGAGGGAGCTGGCTCCGGCCTCGGTCAGGCCAGAGCCGGGCCCCCACAGTGCAGCCACAGGCTGAAGGGCTTCTCAAGCGCGACCAGAGCAGACGCGGAGGCCAAGGAGGCTCCAAGAACCAGCGAGGGCCGCCAGCACGTTGTCACCTCTGAATATTTTGACTGGATTTATGAAAGCTGAAATCCTATCTCGCATTGAAGACTTTCTAAAGTCTTCAAAGAAAAGAAAGAGACTTTATATCCTAAACCTCATCCATCTATAAGATACCCTGGGTCAACTGAGTCTATCGTTTTACATTTGTGATATTGTAGTATATTATCAATGTAAAATAAAATATGTATTTATTTTTGTTTCTTTATTGAGACAGGGTCTTGCTATGTTACCCAGACTGGAGTGTAGTGGTGCTTTCATAGCTCACTGCAGCCACAACCTCCAGGGCTCAAGCAATCCTTCTGCCTCAGCCTTCTGCATAGCTATGACTTCAGGTACATGCCAACATGCCTAGCTAATTTTTAAATTTTTTGTAGAAATGAGTTCTGCCAATGTTGTCCTGGCTGATTTCAAACTCCTGGCCTCAAGTAATCCTACTGACTTGGCCTCCTGAAATGCTGATATTACAGATGTGAGCCACTGCACCTGGCACAAAATGAACTTTTTGTATTTTCATTTATAAAGCTATCAAAGTTTTGGCTCAAATACTATGCCCAATATTATTTATTCAGAATGCATACTTTCGGCCGGGCGCGGTGGCTCAAGCCTGTAATCCTAGCACTTTGGGAGGCCGAGACGGGCGGATCACGAGGTCAGGCGATGGAGACCATCCTGGCTAACACGGTGAAACTCCGTCTCTACTAAAAAAAAAAAAATACAAAAAACTAGCCGGGCGATGTGGCGGACGCCTGTAGTCCCAGCTACTCGGGAAGCTGAGGCAGGAGAATGGGGTAAACCTGGGAGGCGGAGCTTGCAGTGAGCTGAGATCCGACCACTGCACTCCAGCCTGGGTGACAGAGCGAGACTTCGTCTCAAAAAAAAAAAAAAAAAAAAAAAAAAAATGCATAGTTTTATTCTTTCTTCTTTTTTGCTATAAGGAATTTTACAAATCATTATCTAATTAACAATAAACTCAAAACTAAAATCACTGAGGACCTTTGATATATTATGTAAAATTGATGATATTATGAAATAAGTTCTGCTCCTAGCATAGATCTTCTGCTTTTCAAATAAATTATATTTTGGTAGAAAATTATTAGGTCATTTCAATCAACACATTACAAATGTATGAGATTATGGCAAATAAAAACGTATATAATTGGTAAATGTTTATGTTGAATTTTAATTATTTCCTAAGAAGTGCTGATTATATCAGTATTAAGTCTTGCGTTTCATTTTTCATTTTTAAAACCTATTTTCTTTTTTCTGTTTTCTAAATTGAGAATATTCGAGTGGCAATTAAATTGCATCCTCTGCCAATCACTCATATAAGCATTTTATATGCAGACTGAAAATATATTGCACATGTGACCTGGGAAATCAAATTTGGGGTTGTTGGAATGAGGGGTAATAACAAATTGTATGAAATAGGATGAATGTGATTATAATTATTTGTATCAGTCTATTCTCACACTGCTATAAAGATACTACCTGAGATTGGGTCATTTATAAACAAAGGAGGTTTCATTTACTTACAGTTCCGCATGGCTTAGGAGGCCTCAGGAAAATTATAATGGTGGCAGAAGGGGAAGCAGGTATATTCTTCACAAGGTGGCAGGAGAGAGTGTGAGCTTTTGAAGAAGGAACTGTCAAATTTATGAAACTATCAGATCTCGTGAGAAGTCACTCACTATCACGAGAACAGCATGGAGGAAACTGCCCCCATGATCTAATGACTTCCCATCAGGTTCCTCCCTTCACATGTGGAGATTGTGGGATTACAATTCAAGATGACAGATTCGGGTGGGGACACATCCAAACCATATCATTAGTATTTTGTGAATGGTCATTATAAAATAATAATTACAATCACATTCATCAGTAACTTTTCTTAAGAAATTAACTGTGTTATCATGCATTCCTTTGATTCACAAAATGAAGCCATTTTTATAAAAAAGAAAATAGTAGAATTCTGGAAAAAAATGTTATTATTAAGATAGTTGTAAAAAGCTTATATATTAATAGATATTACTTATACAAATAAGTTCTAAAAACTATGCTATAGAAATAGTATACTTAAAACTAATCATAAAATTCAAATTATATAGTTATTAATTAAATAAATTGGGGAACAGTAGGTTTCTTAATCTGTTGAATCTGATATCTCTGCAAAAAGACAAATTACTTTAAAAGCTTTCTCAAGTATGAGAAACAGAGTCAATGATTACAGTATATCTATTAATGTTTCTAGAAAGTGAACTAAATATTAAATTCATTTTAAAGATAAACAATAAACAAAAAGCAAAACTTAATACACCCTTTAAAAAGAAAGTGAATAATCTGCAGTGTTGCATGAAGCCCAGAAGCTGTGTTTATCCATAGACAACACTGAATATGTCTACACTATGAATGAATTAGCATGACATTTTTACAGCGTATTATTTCTCCCTATAAAATAAAAAAAGACATTATAAAATGAATTATTCATGCAATAGTTTACATATTATATTTAACACAAAGTCATTGTATTTTACTCAAAATATTATGCGTGTATTGAGTTAGGTTTAGAAGATAATGATTTTGACACCACTCATGCCTTTAAAAACAAACAAAAAAATAAGCAGAGACACAAAAATCAAAGCAGTTAATTTGATTTCGAGGTAAAAAATTCCATACTATATAGTAGTTTTAGATATTCAGTTAAAGAATGCAGTCAGTGGGTAATTCTTCCAAATATAGTGGCTAAAATTTGTAAAAGTTAATTTTGAACCATTTTTATTGATTCCATTTGAGACCTAAAATGTATAAAATAACGTGGGAATTTTGAAAATACAATACCAAATAAAATAAAAATCTATCTCAAGGACAATACAAAGACAGTTTTTTCTTTCCAGATGTCATCGAAGAAGATTGCTAATTGACTTTTCCACCTAATCTCCTGATCTAGGATAGGCAAACTGTGTCCCACTGACCAAATCTGATGATCTTTCACCTGTGTTGTGAGTTAAGAATTTTTGTTGTTTATGTTTTTTAACATTTTTAAATGGCTCATTTTAAGTAGTTATATAAGCACCTAGATAATGTCCTCAATTTTGTCCCTTGGGCTGCAAGCTTAATATATTTTCATGGTAGCATTTGTATAGAAAATGTTTCTCAACCCTGTGACTTGAAGCAAAACTGTATAAGGATTTAAATCCACCTGTTGACATGCTTACTGTACATTTTCCCTGAATTTTTTTTAGTTTCTACAAAACAAGTAAAACAAATGGAAACAAGTATTTGCCTCTCTTTCTCTCTTACTGTTTACTATTATCATTACCTGGAAGCAATATTTGCTTTCATCTACTAGGGATAAAGCTGTTAAAAGAATATACAGCTAAAATACCCTTTATAAAGTTAACTAAACAATACGAATATACAGGATCATTGTATTAGTGAATTTCTTTTTAAGGAATAACATATTAATGGTATAAGAGAAAAAAATGCTTAACCAGTGTATCAAAATGCATCAAAACAATACAATGCAATGAGGCAAAACAATGCATAATAAAATAATAGACTGATAAAGTCAGTGATAGCGTGTCACACACAATAAATTAATCAAGATATGATAGGTTTTGTTATGTCAATACACACCTGAAGATCTTGGGAAAAGTTTTGCACGTTATAAAATTGGATTAACCCTTTCAAGTTCTACAGGTGCATCTAAATTTGCCACAAAGTTATTAAAATATAATACACTGTTTCAATATATTGAATGTGCTATTGATATGGTTTGGATCTGTGTCCCACAAAATCTGTGTCAAATTATAGTCCCCAGTGTTGGAGGTGGAGCCTGGTGGGAGGTGGTTGGATAATGCGAGTGGATTTCTCATGAATGGTTTAGCACCATTCCCTTGGGTGCTCTTCTCCTGATAGCGAGTTTTCATGAGATCAGGTTGTTTAAAACTATGTAGTACTTCCCGCTGCTCTCTTTTGCTCCTGTTCCTGCCATGTAAGACGGGCCTACTCCCTACTCCCACCTGTTCACCATGATTGTAAGTTCACTGAGGCCTCTCTAGAAGCCAAGAAGATGCCAGCATCATGCTTCCTGTACAACCTGCGGAACCATGAGTCAATTACATTTCTTTTCTTTATAAACCCAGTCTCAGGTATTTCTTTATAACAATGTGAGAATGGCCTAATACACCTATATATAGTGGTGGAGGTCGAGTGGGACAAAACTTTTTTATTGTTGTTCTTTAAGTTATTTTCAAACACTAACATTTTATATGGTTTGTAGGATCATGAAACTATGAATAAGGTTAATATTATTTTAATAATTACTGTAGGATAATGTAAATGAAAATATTTTACTATTTTTAGCTTCCATGCAGAACTTATTTTTCTTCTACTACATATACGAAATCCTGTTTATTTGCCTCTATGCCATTTTGTATATTGATACACTTGAGTAAAATTTAAGTTATTGGCATTACATAATAGCAAAAAGTGAGGTATTTTGAGAGCGTATTTTTGGATTCAAATTCTGGCTCCTAAATTTCCTATGTATATGAGCTTGCAGAAGTTATTTAACTTCTTGGTGCCTCAGTTTTCTCATCTGTAAAATAGGATATTTAGTAATATATACCTGATATAGTTGGTGTATTGACTGAATAATTGATACACATTAATCACTTACGACAGGTCCTACTCAGAACAAATTGTATTTCAGTGAAAAAGGGTGTATGCACATATGTAATCATTGTAAATGTTTATAAATCAGGTTTAATTCCTTTTAAACAGTAATAATCATATTTCTAATAACATAAAATCTCTTAATTGATCATCATCTTGATAAAAATAAAACTACTTTTGAAAATCAATGAAAAAATTATTTAAATTAAACGTAATATGTATTACAAATGTTGGTTTTTAGCAAATAAAGGCTTAGCAATGTGAAAAGATTACTTTTAATGGCAAGGGACTCCATTACTTTTGAACCAAACTAAAAAAGTTTATGCCTATAAAATCAGCATTTTTTTCATAGCACTTTTGTCTTCTGCCAATAAATTCAAAATCATTATTTTCTTTTCACATAATACTTCCATGATGAAGTTTTAAAACAAGTTATTAGAAATTTTCAGACATTCTGGTTCAGCAATGACAATGTATTTTTAATATATGGGACATGATAAATTAGATTGTTATAAATACATAAGTTAAAATCATGTTTATATGTTCATTCTAATTTTTCATGTAGACTGTTATTATATAATTCAATAGCTCATCTTGGGTTCCAATATTTTTTACGGGGAAGATTCAGTGAACAAAATAATAAATTTATTATGCTCTTTGGAATTCGATTTTCTGTAGCAAGTTAAATGTTCCCATGTCATACTTACCAGTTTTAAAATTTGTTTGCATTTTATTTTTCAGACCAAATCAAAGGTATGGATTTAAAGCTACCATATTTGCTTTTTTCCATTTGCACTTTAAGCAGAACCCCATTAAAAAGAGGGCAAAGGATATGAACAGACACTTCTCAAAAGAAGACATTTACATGGCCAACAAATACATGAAAAAAGCTCAACGTCATTGAACATGAGCGAAATGCAAAACCACCATCTCATGCCAATCAGAATGATTATTAAAATGTCATTTTAAAAAATAGTTTTTTAATAATTATTAAAAAGGAAACAATGCTGGTGAGGCTGTGGTGAAAAAAAAAATAGGAACACTTTTACACTGTTGCTGGGAATATAAATTAGTTCAACCATTGTGGAAGACAGTGCGGTGATTCCTCAAGGATCTAGAACCAGAAATATATTTGACCCAGCAATCTCATTACTGGGTATATACCCAAAGGATTATAAATTATTCTCTATAAAGACACATGCACATGTATGTTTATTACAGCACTATTTACAATAGCAAAGACATAGAATCAACCTAAATGCCCATCAATGACAGACTGAATAAAGAAAATGTGGTTCATATACACCAAGGAATACTATGCAGCCACAAAAAAGAATGAGATCATGTCTTTTGCAGCGACATGGATGAATCTGGAAGCTATCATCCTGAGCAAACTAACACAGCAACAGAAAACCACACCCCTCATGTTCTTACCCATAAGTGGGAGTTGAACATTGAGAGCACATGAACACCGAGGGGAGCAACACACACCAGAGCTTGTTGTGGAGTGAAGGGTGAGGGGAGGGAACTTAGAGGATGGGTCAATAGGTGCAGGAAACCATCATGGTGTACGTATACCTATGTAATAAACCTGCACTTTCTGCACATGTATCCCATATTTTTGTTTGTTTTTAAGAAATAAAAAAAAATAAAAAAAACAGCTTTCAAACAACCAATGGTTACTTGGGAAATGACAATTTTACTTTTCCAAAAAAAAATAGCAACCTTTATCAACATAAAAATATGCAAAATAAAACTGCATGAACATTAATGCATTAATGAAACATGCTATTTATTTATTTAAATTTTGGAGTGTGGTTAAAATATCTTCAATACTATCTTTTCCATTTCTGTAGAACACTTATTTCTGAATATTCGCATTCTTCATTCTCTTCATACTCAAACCTCTAATAGATGCATATCTATTCCAAGCCACATCCCCTTTTCCTTAAACTGTGCATTTCTATGTATGTCATGCCTGCCATCATCTGCTTTTAAATTGATTCCTTTCGGTTCTTTATGTGTCAGTGTCATCATGTCTGTTTTCATTATTTTTCCTTTCGGGGGCCTTCTTGTTGCAATGATTAAAACTTTGCTATTTTTCTTCTTTTCTACACAGTCTTCACCTAATCTGAAGTCAGATGTGAGAAAAAGAGTTGGTTCTTCTGATTTCAGATATCTACTTTCCTATTTACATACAAATAATCACTTCCAAATTACCTTTTTTCCCCTAACAATAATGCAATCATAGCAATGAATATTTTTCTCCCTCCTGTAAATTTGTATGTTTTGAAACATCTGTAAAAAGATTCGGACTAGACAGCCACTGTTATACCGTGTAGTGAGTGGGTAGGTTGCCCTGATGTCAGCTCCACCGAGACTGTCCATGATGGGTGAGAAAATAAAAACCAGTTTGTGTTGCTAAAAAGAATGATGATTTTTATAAAAAAGTATATTATTTGATTATTATCCACTACTGACTAAAATACAGATAAAACCTGATTATTTAAACTCAGGACTCTGCCGTTTGACTTCCATTTTTACTTATTGTCTGATATACTTCACTGACTTCACTAGATTCTAAGTATTAAAATCTGTCCAAACCTCATGAGCATTCTCCATTCCTAGTAGGATGCTAGCTAGTAAGATTGAATTACTGGCTCAATCAATAGCCATCCTTACGAACTTCAAGTCATATTAGCATTCATTTGCTTTATTGTCCAGTATTTTTTATTATTCTCTCAGGCCTTGAATAAAGTAGTTCCAGAAAACTGCATGATAAACTTGCTAAAACTCACTTTTTACTTTCAAGATTTAGAAAACCATAATCACGAATCACTTCTTACTTATTCTATATAGTGCAAATAAATCTGATAGCTGGAATGAACTCATTCCCTAACTGCTACTCAACTCTTTAAAGGCAAATGTACTTCTCATTCATCCTTTACATATACATTCTACAAAATTCACTTTAAATATATTTGTCAGATTGAGAATAAAATTAAGTATGAAATGCTTTTCTGAAATTTTTTATGCAGAATGAAAAAACAAGACACCATGGGACTCTGTGTGCCTTAATTGAAGCATTTCTGAAAGACAGAATATTACCATAAACCAATTTTTCCAATTTGGCATTTCTTCTGGTTGAAACTATTTTGTCTACCTATACTATGCCTTGTAATTTTTTTTTCAGAATCTTTGATCGGGTGCCTAATATGCCTCAACATTAATAGAGTAATTCTGTATTACCTGCTGCTTTCCTTTTCTAACAATTTCATGCTACTATCCATTGTACTCATGAAATAAAAGGCATGAATTCAAAGAGTAAGACTAGAGTTAGCTTTGGAGAGGATTTAGAAGACAGAAGATCCTGAACATGGAAAAAAGTCAAAGAGTACAATCCTGAATATCAGAAAGCTAAGTCACAATAAAGAAGATACCTGTAAAACACTTCTCAATGGCTGCTCTGAGAACAAGGATGAGGAGGAGAACAACACTGCAAATCAGGATTCACAGAAGGACTTGGGGGATTTTGTGTGTGCCAGAGGACAAAACAATAAAGAAAGAATAGCAGGAACTATGAATTTTGAACACAAACGTGCTCCTTCGGTGTATGAACTGAATTTTGGAAACAGTAAAAGAAATTCAGATGGCTTTAAGGCATTTGGTTTTTTTGTTCTCAGCAAACAATAAATTGATCAATGGAAAATTGAAGGTAAGATTTACAACCCTACTTGAAATGACTGAAGACTGCCCTTCTCCAGTTTTAGTTTCATTTTGACTTTATTTCCAACCAGGAATCTGTCATTTTCTTCTTTTTATAGCCAGAATGCTTTTTACCTGTATCTCCAATACAGCTTCTAAAATCATTCAAATTCATGGATCATCAGTGACCCTTGAACATGGAGAGATTACACTTGGGAAGAAAAGTAAAATTATTGATTTCTACTTTTTAAAAAAGTCAAATATATAGCAGCAATGCATAGAGTTTTAAAGGAGCATACTAATCTTCATCATACCTGGTCTTGATTACCTGTGTTACAGTGCTACTTGGGCAATGGATTTATTTCGCATCAATATATTTTTGATGATTAAAAAAGAGAAGAGTGTCTATTCATTCATTCACTAATTCCAACACACAAATACATTTTTTTTTTCTTGGAACTTAAATGAAAATAGTCACTTGTGTACTACCGTTCATCAGTTCATACTACAAAGAATAATAACAATTCACCCCACTGACAGGAATATTAAGTTCTAATAAGATAATGTACAGAAAAATAATGCTTCTAAACTCCAAAGGACTATGTGCAATATTGGGGATTCTTATATTTTAAGAGTTTTCTTTTTCTGAAGTAACTGTAAGACTACCAGTGCCAGCTACGTGATGTGCAGGACTTGGCACAAAATGAAAATATAAGAGACTTCATTCAAAAATAAGGCAAACATTGTCACTAAAAATACTAAAATATAAAACATTTGTATTTCTTCGCTCATCTCTTGACTTGTGAATTTTGTTTTTTATTTGTTATTTAATGGTATTTTTATTTGAATGCGACGATACTTGCAGGGCAAGTATAGACCCTCACAGGTGCACAGTGGCCCCACCTTGTAACTCCTCATTGGTATACACTTAGTACCTGGGTCAGAGTGAGCGAGAGTGAGCAAGAGACATACCCCATTTAGTGCTCCGCTTAGAGCCTTCGGCACTGCCAACCCAGGGTTAGGATGGATGCAGGAATGTCCTACCCCAACATGTTGCTGGCTCTGTGCACCATTTCCCCATCTTCCGTGGGCCAGCACTCTTGTCCTAGAGATGAAACTGGGCCTACCTATCCACTATCCCCTTGTTCCTCTGCCTCTTCCTCCTTCAACCTGGTGTTCAGTCCAGCGAAGGGTAGCCATGATGAGGATGGGCGGGTAGAGAAATGTGGGAGGCCAGGAAAATCCTGTGCCACCAAGACTCAGGAAGCAGCCAGAACTTATCCTGCACAGACAGGGAGAGACAGGAGGCTGGGTCACGCATGAGCAAAGCCACCCACTCATGCAACCTCGTTCTATCAGATTTTATTCACAACATACAAATTCAGAGATAAAATTAGAAAGAATACTACTAACCACTGAATATTCAATTCTTATTGCTGGGATAGAGTTCTGTGCAAATGCACTGATCCCACACCTATGAAGCCATCCCTGACGGCTATCTCAAACGCATCATGTGAAAGCAACAGGTATTCTCTCTGCAATGAAAGTCAGCTGGAGTCTATATATTGATCAATATAGTCAATTTCTCAAAAATACATATAAGATTCTAGGCTGGGCGCAGTGGCTCATGCCTGTAATCCCAGCACTTTGGGAGGCAGAGGCACTTTTCTCCTGTAACACAATTTTGATACATATCTCAAACACGAATGTCTTGGTATAGTTACATATTTTCATGAGACATGAGAAAAGGTAGTCAATAAATAATTTGTTTATGTTTTTCACATAATTTCATGCCCTATGCTACAATAAATTGTGGATAAAAATCATTAAATTCTACTTCGAACTCGTTCTTGTATATGGTTCAAAAAAAGAACTTACTGTTTGGATCTAATTCTTAGAATGATCATTCTGGTAATCCTAAATCTGGATCACCTGAGGTCAGGAGTTCGAGACCAGTCTGGCCAACATGGTGAAAGCCCGTCTCTACTAAAAAAACAAACATTAGCCAGACGTGGTGGCAGGTGCCTGTAATCTCAGCTACTGGGGAGGGTGAGGCAGGAGAATCGTTTGAACCTGGGAGGTGGAGGTTACAGTGAGCCGAGATCTGGCCATTGCACTCCAGCCCGGGCGACAACAGTGAGACTCCACCTCAAAAAAAAAAAAAAAAAAAAAAGGAAAAGGTTCTAGAGTATTTACATTTAGTTCAGTTTTTAAAAACAACTAAATAAAAGAACTTGGACAACTCCATTATTTTTATATTGTTCTTTCTTAATGGATATCACCACTTCTGTCCCTAATAGGAATCTCATGCAGTTAGAGTAAAATGATAGAAATTGAAGCATTAAGGAAACTGTATTATAATGAAGTGACTTTTTTTAGCTATGGAAATGTTTGTAATAAAAAGAAATATACTAATAAACTATTAGAAGGAATATAATAAAATCTGTCACCGAGTTTTCTACCGACTTAAAAGGGAATTTCTTATAATAAAACTTCAATTAATATTTTTAGTAATGACTATGCTCCAAGGTTATTTATTGCCTCCTCAAAATATTTTAATCACATTTCATAGCATTTTAGCTTTTAAAATTATTTTGCTACTTATTGTAATTGCTTATGTAGCTTTCAAAAATGGGTAACAGTTATATGGCATAACGATTACAAAATCTAGAATATATCAAACTATTATTATTGAGTATTTGTCAGATGTGAAGTGAGTTTTGAAATACATTAACCACATAAATCTAATAAAAATAAATTAGTAAAATCTAATACATGGTACAGTGACAACTATGTAAAAGACATTCCAAAAATATTTGACATATATAAATGGAAACACAAAAATGTTAATCTGAAAAGACATTAAAATCAAGTAAATAAAAAATATATAGATGGAGACCACTTAACTTTAAAAATGTTATTTTTTGTTTCCTAAACATTTAATAGTAACACTCACTACAAGAATAGTTTTCAATTAAAAAATTTAAAATTCAATTCAATTCTCCAAAAAAGTTTAGAATAAAGTTATTGTTATTACTACTATTGTAATTATTTTAATTATGAAATATAATTGAATAGTGGAAAGAATACGAGATTCAGAATCTGATAAGCTAGTCTGATTCCCTATTCTGTCATGTATTTTTATGTGATATTGAACAAGCCACCTAATTTCTGAGACGTAAATTCTTCATTAATCTAAAATACTAATCCATTTAACTTTTGAGCTAGTTTTGAAATTAATATAAGTTTATAGGTTTTAGATAAATATCATTAAATTTTTGTGCGACTTTCCACAATCATAGGAAATACGTATAAAAATAATGCCCATAAAAATAAAAATCAGTCCCCGGGAGGTGGAGGTTGCAGTGAGCCAAGGTTGCACCACTGCACCCCAGCTTGGGCAACAAGAGTAGAACTCAGTCTCAAAATAAAAAATGAAAAAATAAAAATTAGTCTTCACATATGCTTAAAAGAAAATAATATTGCAATTTTTCATTTCTTATCTTTTCTCCTGTAACACAATTTTGATACATATCTCAAACACGAATGTCTTGGTATAGATACATATTTTCATGAGACATGAGAAAAGGTAGTCAATAAATAATTTGTTTATGTTTTTCACATAATTTCATGCCCTATGCTACAATAAATTGTGGATAAAAATCATTAAATTCCACTTCAAACTCGTCCTTGTACATGGTTCAAAAAAAGAACTTACTGTTTGGATCTAATTCTTAGAATGATCATTCTGGTAATCCTAAATCTAATAGAAACTCAATAGCCAGTCCTCGTAAATAAGGCAATTTATAGTTGATAAACGAAGATCAGGCATTATTCTACTTTGAATTTTCAATCCATTGCTATATCCATACTCTAAAATTTCTTATTTTATAAATTACTGTAAATTAGATAGTCATTTGCCCCACATGAAACAAGATTAAAGTATTCTATGTTATCAAATAATATTCTTATATATGTTTAAACATTTTTTAATTTAATATTTACTACAGGGATGTTATCACCAATGTCCCTCATCTTTCTCATCCCCACGTAAATGTCTTAACATGTCCAAATAAAAGTGTTTATTTCCTGTAAATTCTTCCTCCATTGTTTCAAAATTAATTTAAAAACACCCCCATACACTCAGTTGATCATACTATACACCATTAGTCATTTTTTGCTGGTGCTTTACTTTCACAAAATTAACAGACGGCAATTCTTACTCAAAACATTTATTGATTCATCCAGTCTCCTGCTATTTCTTTTACTAACTACTTTATCAGAGAATCCAGCATAGCTCCTAAACCACCGCAAAATAAACTCACTTAGCCATTGTGTTTTCAGTTCTGCCTTGGAGCCACTCTAATGCACTTTCCAAAAGCAGTTGGAGTAACTTTACAAAAATAAGTACATAACTTTCCTGCTTAAAATCTGTCCATAAATTTCCATTGCTCTTTGAATGCTTCCCTAACACTGTAACTCCATAAAGTGAATAGGATCTGCCATTCCAGTTTTTCCCTTGCCTAGTTCTCAATTGATTAATAGCTTTCATTGTTATTAGCCTACTTTTATTTCATTCTATAAACCATTTTCTATAAGCCTTTTTTTTTTTCCTTCTCTCCTCTTCCTTTCCCTCCTCCACTCAATGCTTGGTATAGTCTATTTTTGCTTTCTGGAATCCAATACACTACCCCAGCAGTCCCCAGCCTTTTAGGCACCAGGGACTGGTTTTATGGAAGGCAATTTTCCATGGACGGAGAGTGGGTTGGATGATTTCTGGATGAAGTTGTTTCCACCTCAGATGATCAGGCATGCAGAGTTCACAATAAGGTTTGTACTCCTATGAAAATCTAATGCCACCACTGACCTGACAGGAGGTGGAGCTCAGGCAGTAATGCTGGCTCCTGTCGCTCACCTTCTGCTGTGCAGCCCAGTTCATAATAGGGCACGGACTGGTACCAGTCCCAGCCTACCAGCCTAGGTAGCTCCTACTAGCACTGATCTCAATTTGAATTTATATGTTAAACAGAGTGACCATATTTTAAAATAGATACTCTCGCCATAATGGCAACTGAAGATTCTATTTAAGTCAACATTTATCTTCACTGCCTATCATATAATCTGGTGGTTAAATATTTTTCAATAATTAAATGAAGCCTAACAGTGGGAGGACCATATATTCATGGGGAACAATTTGAAGTTATTGGGCCTAATTTCTTTTCATTTTCTTGAAGTTGAACAAATAAAAACTCAGATTTAAGTGAGTCACCTGGGTTGTGAAATTGTTATTGGGATATGTAACAATTAAAAATTACTTTGCTTGAATTCAAACTGGTATAAATCATGATATTTTCATATTTTAACTCATAAAGACCTTTAATTAATGTTTGTAATCAAGTTCCCACTAAATTGCTAAATTTAACACACATTCGATATCACACAATTTCAAGCATAATATCTGACAATAAAATAAAATTTAAACGTTAGTCAAATAAATACTTCAATCTCAAAACACATATGATGCATAGTACTTTTCCCAAAATAACAATTTAGTAATCTTATATTGTTTCCAAATAATATTTTTCATTAAAGTAAAGCAAATTATATTATTCCATATAGTTCCAGATTTTGAAAGCATCCTCACCACAAAGATTCCTTGTGTTACTTTTTATAGCTATGCCCATTTACCTTCTGCTCCCATTCCTCCTTTAGCACTGGCAACAACGAATATTTTACCCCTTTATATAGTATTGTCCATTGAAAAACATTATATAAATGGAATTAAAAATTGCAGGATTGACTTCTCCCTACTCATGGGAAGGCTTATTCAGATTGTTGTATGTATCAACAGTGGGTTCCATGTGAATGCCTAGTTGTAGTACATAACATGGATGTACCAATTTTTTCATCTGTTGAAGAACATCTGGATTAATTTCAGTTTTTAATACTATAAATACATCTGCTATAAATATTGGTATATAGGTTACTATGTGAACATAAGTCAGTCTTTCTCTGGGGTAAACACCCATAAATGCTCTGATGTGGTCGTTGCATGTTTGATGTGATGAAGATCTGCTGGGGTGTGCTCCATAGGGGATGTATCATTGCATATCTCCACTAACAATGTATGAATAATCCAGTTTCCCCCTCTTCTCACCATCACTATGTGTAATTACTGTTGTTCATTTTAGTTACTCTGTCATGGTATCTTATGTTACTTTTTATTTACATTTCCTTAATTGGTAATCATGTTGAACATCTTTCCACAGGTTTATTTGTCATTTACATATCTTTTGGTGAAATGTCTGCAACTCATTACTTTCTCATTTTTTATCTTCCTAACAGAATTTTTCAAAGTAAAAGTTATCTTGATAGAGTTCAATTTATGAAAATTTCCTTTTATAGAGAGTTTTTTGGTGTCAAGTCTAAGAACTATTTGTCTAGATTTAAATCCAAAATTTTTAAATTTTAGTTTAGTTTTAAGTTTTCATTTATACATGTGATTCATTTTTGAATTACTTTATGTATAAGGTGCAAGACTTAGATTGAGCTTTATTCTGTCCCCTTCTGAATGTTCAATTGCTTGAGAGCCATTTATTGGAAAAGTTAACTTTTCCCTATTGAATTGCCATGGAAAAGTTGATCTGAAGATAGAAGGTGATAAATCTTTCTCTCAAAAATTTGGGGAGAGAGGTAAGGAACAAAAACACCAAACTTCACCTACAGGTACCTGCAGAATTGAACGTTTCTCTGAACTTCAGCTACTGGTCCATGCAAAATTGAACCTTTATCTGTACACTTGAATGTCTCCAACTCTACTCTGCACAGGAAGGTAAAGGGCACCCCTACATCAGTAGATAGCTGGACTGTTTATTGCAGTTGACTGTGCAGTTGATAGGGAACAACTGAAAACTGTAAATAAGTTCATAGTGAGAGGCTCAGTCTTGGTGTCTGCTTAGAAAAACGTGCAGCAAGAAGTAACTAATTGGAGTAAAACTGCATAAAATATTCTCTCCTTCATCGAAACTAGTTAATTATTCTATCATAGGGGTTACACTTTTAGTGCATGTTTTCTAAGCACACTTAGAATGTGTGTGTGTGTGTGTGTGTGTGTGTGTGTGTGTGTGTGTGCCTTCTTTAGGACAAATAAATATACACAAGGGATATAGCAGCATAGTTAAATCACTCTCTGTCATTACACCATAAGCTCTATGAGAGTAAAATATGAGACTGATTTCCATTGAGTTCCTACCACCTGAGATAATGGCATATACTTGACGCATAAGCAATACATATTTGTATTTTTTAAATTGTATTTATTTATTTTTTTAATGTGTAATGATCGGTACTCTGAACTCTGAATATGTATTGTTGAAAGAATGAAAGTAAATTATATATTTGGGAGAAAAGTATTTCTTTTTTGCCTTTCTTATAATGTAATTTACGACAATACAAATAAAACCCTTGTTTGACTATTAAACATAGATTAGTTCTTAAAAGACCTTTCAGATTCCTGCTTGGAATATTTCTGCTTCTT
Organism: Mandrillus leucophaeus; assembly: GCF_000951045.1. Classification (NCBI taxonomy): domain Eukaryota; kingdom Metazoa; phylum Chordata; class Mammalia; order Primates; family Cercopithecidae; genus Mandrillus; species Mandrillus leucophaeus. The sequence continues at coordinate 1,086,405 of NW_012106753.1, forward strand.
CATATTTTGACACAGTTCATATTGTATAAACTCCCAAGGCAGAATTATATATTTTTAACTTTCAAGATTGAATGCATAAAAAATTATCATAATAAAGCTCTCTTTTAGATGACTATAACTAATGATATTCAATAGAAGAAAATATATATTTTTCTTGATTTCAAAGCACCTTCAAAAATGTTATTTAGGTATTTTTTAAAAATTGTAATTTCTTGAACATCTGATGACTAGATGGGGAAAAATTTGTTAATTCCCTGTTTTCTATTTTCTCATTTTGTTTCTATTTTGTTGCACTATGAAGCAACTGCAAAGCACCACTTAACACCTCTGAACACATGCTATTATTTTGAGTCACAAAAATATTAGGTCACTGCAAACTAACGTAATTGCAGTTTTTGCCATTTTTAGTGTGTGTGTGTATATATATATCTTTTATTTTTATTTATTTATTATTATTTTTTTGATACTGAGTCTCTCTCTGTTGCCCAGGCTGGAGTGCAATAGCGGGAACTTGGCTCACTTCAACCTCTGCCTCCCGCCTCCTGGGTTCAAGTGATTCTCTTGTCTCAACCCCACAAGTAGCCGGGAGTACAAGCATGCACCACCACGCCTGGCTAGTTTTTGTATTTTTTAGTAGTGATGGGGTTTTGCCATGTTGGCCAGGCTGGTCTCGAACTCCTGACCTCAGGTGATCCACCTGCCTAGGCCTCCCAAAGTGCTAGGATTACAGGCGTGAGCCACCAAGCCTGACCTATATTGTGTTTTAATAGAATAGTATTTCAATAGCTTTAGACACGTTTCAAATGAAAAAAAATCAACTACAATAAATTAATTGGGGTTGAAAATTAGCTAAATTTCAAATATAGTGAAGTAGTATAGCTTTAACACAAACTGAGTAATTTTGAATACTTTTACTTAGTAGTGAAGTAATCAACCAAGCAAAATATCAGAAAAATATAGTCTTCCAAATATTGAATATAAACTTTTGGTTTAAAGTATCATAGTGCACTGGGTTTAGGGCAGCTGCTTCCAACAGTTCTAAAATATACCCCAATAAGTGCTAAAAAGTCGTGGATCTGAGTTTTTCCCTAATGAAAACAATATGGAATATTTTTCCCTCAAGGGACATTAACACACAAAGACATGCGCATAGATAGACAATAGATAGATAGATAGATAGATAGATAGATAGATAGATAGATAGATAGATAGATAGATAGATACATAGATACATAGATAGATAGGTAGGTAGGTAGATAGATAGATAGATAGATAATAGATAGATAGACAGATAGATAGATAGATAGATAGAAAAAAGATGAGGCAAGCAATTAAATTTGGTGACAATGATAAAGTCTATTAACATCCCTAGGGTTATACTAACGTAGCAAGGGCTATACAACATTCATATCACTGGGAATGTCCTTTGGTTTTTAGATTCAGTGGAATCTAAGACATCATGGTTCCCAAACATGGACTTCTCCACTTTTTCTTCCTGAAACTCATGCAACGGGTGGACTTCAGTCTGAGGTAAGATCCCAAAGGTCTAGAGTGCACTATGAATTTTCCTTCATTTTCTGAGCTCCTTCCACACCCTCCAATCAATACCCAGCACTTCAGCCAATGTTTGCCTAATTTAAAATTCTTGTGACTACATGCACTGTTTCCCATTACATTTTCTGTTATTTATTTTTTGGCATAAAAAGAAAGTTGTTTCTCTTGCAGTTACCATTTATTTTGCCAAATTTTGGTCATTATTACTAATTTTATTTTTGTTGTAGTTGATTTTCCTGGACATTTTAAAAGTTCAAACTATAAACATAGTGAGATTATAATTTTTATGCTGATAGGTTTATATCTTTTTAGTGATTTAATGTAAATGAAGAGTACCACCAAAGGAAGCTGAGTATTACCTGTGATTGCAAGCATTCTTGCCTTTTTCCAACTTTAATTACATTCTTAGTATTTAAGCTACATCACATTTGCAGTGGGTATCTAGTCTATTTAGACAAATGTGTAATTTAATTTAATTTTTAATTTTTATATCTGGATAAATGAAAGTAGTTATCTATTGCTTTGGGATAACTATTAGGAAACTAATATGTCTGCTTACTTTTTCCTTTGTCTCTTTAAATTAAGGAAATACGTTACAATCTATACCACTAAACCATCGTTGCATTTCTGAAATGTACCCTACTTTGTCAATGTATTTATTGGAAATCTTGATAGCAGGCAACTCTGACAATTAATTTGACCCGTAATGAACTTAATATAGTCTATTATGCATTTATTGGAATTTCTGGTAGGGCTGGAGAATCAAACTGTTTGTTTTTCATTCAGTAACGGTGTAACTAGGGGAAACACCTAACTAGACTGCTGTTTTCTGTGGTAGGAAAGCATTTCTATTGTGAGCGGTTTCTTTCTGACACGATGCTAGGAACTGGATAGTAGTTCCTTTGCCACAGGTGATCCAAGATCATGAAATACCACCAAGTCATAAAACAATGCTCCATTTGTGCCCACTAGTTCACAGTGCTTACTTTCATCCTTCTTGTCTTTCTCTTTTATTTCTGCTTGGCAAAACCTATGTCATGTGAATTCAAGCTGCAAGGGACTTACTAAATACAGTTATATGGAATTAGTACTAAGTGAGCCAATCTGCAGTAATCAGCAATAGGCCAAACATTTGTTTCTGAAACCCCCATAGACAGCCTTCTTCTAACTTAAAATTTGCAACTGCAGACACATCAACCAACAGCACGCTTCCATGTAGCATAATATTTCTTTCTTTCAAATAATTATAATCACATTAGCCACTTAAGATTGAAAACCCAAGTATCATCAGTCACTAAATCCATCTTTAGGCAATGTTCACATCCCATCTATTAAAAATCACAACCTAGCCTGTAATCACTCAGCTAAATTACAATCTTCACCCACAAGGCCTATCATAAAGAGCTGGTGAAATGGAGCAGCGAAAATGCTAAATATATGATCACATACTAAAACAAAGGAGTCCATTAAAGAAAACATGGGCAAATATTATAATTCTTGTTTATGAAACTAGCCGCAAAGATATAGTTACTAATTACAATTTCTCTTTGTCATTCAACATCTTCACCAGAGATAATTTTTACCTCGTGAATGACTCATTTCTCTATTATTGAAAATCATGTCTTTTGGGGTTTGACCTAATTTCAGTTTTATCCTATGATGGAGTAGTAAAAAAGAGCTTATATTCTTTCATACAATACAGTATTATTTTTGTTTTTAATCACCTTCAGTTCACACAGCTCAAAAATAGTTTCCTCTCTTTCTTTCTTGCTCTATTTCTTTCTATCATCCTTTCTGCTCTTTTGTTTTTCTGTTCCAGTGGCAAAATATTCTTTCTCTCTTACTTATGCTCCATTTGGCCAGTTGCATGAGGATTACAAATAATGTTCAAATTGCAATCTGAATATTCCATTAGAAAGATCCATTTGTTTAGCCCTTGGCAAATTCAATTTCCCACTGGGTAGAAGTCACAAACTGCATGCGGTTATGTTACCAACAAAGTTTAGAGACCATCAAGTACTTTCTTAGTCTTTGTAACATAAGATATCTATATTTGACTTTTACTTTTTGAGAAGACATCCTGATATACTCTAGAAAAGCAGACAAAAGTTAGATCATGGGGGTGGCATGACATTAAATATAATGAGGTGTACCTCTTAACTTCTAGGGAAAGGTATTTTAGAAAGACACCCTAGGTACTTGTACTTTACCTCATATTTCCTCTCTAGCAAGTTCTACAGAACTATTTCATTACTTGTGGATCAGCATGATTTCCTCAAAAATCCCTATGAATAAGTTATAGAACATATCTAGAAAGGCATGACAGTAACACAAAACCATTGAGCTATACTTTCTGAACTGTTAGGTACAATTAAATTTTATTTTCATCTGAAAAGAGGTTTGATAATCAATAGCTAGAAGCCAGGGTCCAAGTGACTGTTTTGATTTTCTCCAGAAAAGAGAACATAACTAGAACTGCACTGGTTGCAGTTGGATACACCATCTGATTCAGATTACAATAATGCGTTGCCAGAACCTAAGAACCATCTGATATCAGAACAGGTCAATCTGGGCAAAGTAATTACGTAAGAGATTAAAAACTGCCACTCCTGAATCCTTTAAGTTTTTAATGGTGATTCTTAATTTTATTGGCAGTTTCCCCAAGAGTATGGTGCTACTTTCATGGCAGCAAAGACTTGGATGCAATCCTACTGGAGCTAACATTGTGAACACAGTGTCTGGTAAGTATACACCTATTCATAAAATGTTAATAACCTATATCTATTTACCTGATCTAGTTTTGTGAGTGGAAATGTTGAAACTATTGAAGATTTTAGAGCATAAGACTTGCAGTTTTGTTTTACTTGATCATTAGTTCTCTATGTTAGGCTGAGATTACACATATTAAGTATATATGTATTTAAATACAGCTACTGTAAATTCACTAACTCTCAACAACAGCATAAACAGAATCAGATTCTTAATTATAAAAATTCAGTGAGTTTAAGTTATTGAAGATATTGTGGAGTAGTCATTGAATATGCTGTTATTTAGTCAGTCCTTGAGTAGAAAATTTAAGCCTAGAGCATATAGTTCTTTTCCTTTATGCTCTGCAGCAGAGTTAGAAGCTGTTAGTTCATTCTGCAGTAGTTGTATTGCCCTGCTTTTAATTTAGCCTATTTCAGGAGCAACTCAGTCATCCACCTAAAGTAAATCAGGAGCACTATTTTTCTCTCAAATTTTATTTTAGATTCATAGCGTACACTTGCAGGTTTGTTACAAAGTTACAGTGTATGATGCTGAGGTTTGCAGTATAATTGAACTCATGATGCCTGAGGTGAGCATAGTGCCCAATAGGTAGTTTTTCTATCCTTTCCCCATCTTTCTCACCCCTCTTGTAGTCTCCAGTGTCTATTGTTGCCATCTCTATGTCCATGTGTACCCAGTGTTTAACTCCCACTTGTAAGTGAGAACATGCAGTATTTGGTTTTATGTTCCTGAGTTAATTTGCTCAGGATAGTGGCCTCCAGTGCATCCATGTTGCTGCAAAGGATGTGATTTATTCTGTTTCATGGCTGCATAGTATTCTATGGTGTATATATACCACATTTTCTTTATCCAATCCTCCACTGATGAACACCTAGATGGATTCCACATCTGCTATTGTGGATAGTGCCGCGATTAACATGCAAGTGCATGGGTCCTTTTGGTCTTTTGTTCAAAATAAATTTTGAACTATTTATTTTCTTTGGGTATATACCCTGTCATGCGATTGCGGGGTAGGATGGTCATTCTCTTTTTAGTTCTTAGAGGGATCTCCAAATTGCTTTCCAAAGTGGCTGAACCAGTTTATATTCCTATCAACAGTGTAAAAGCATTCCCTTTTCTTGCAGGCTCACCAATATCTGTTATTGTTTGACTTTTTTATAATGGCCCTTCTGACTGGTGTGAGCTAATATCTCATTTTGATTTTAATTTGCATTTCTCTGCTGATGATTAGTGATTATGAGCATTTTTCATATATTTGTTCACTGCTCTTTGTCTTCTTTGAGGAGTGCAGGTTCATGTCCTTTGTCAACCTTTTTTTTTTAAATTTTTTGAGAGGGAGTCTTTCTCTGCTGCCCTGGCTGCGGTGCAGTGACACAATCTCGGCTCACTGCAACATCCACCTCCCTGGTTCAAGCAATTCCCCTGCCTCAGCCTCCTGAGTAGCTGAGAATACTGGCGCATGCCACCATGCCCAACTAATATTTTTGTATTTTTAGTAGAGATAGGGTTTCACCATATTGGCCAGACTGGTCTAGAATGCCTGACCTCAGGCAATCTGCCCGACTCGGCCTGCCAAAGTGCTGGGATTTCAGGTGTGAGCCACTGCGCCCCACCTTGCCAACTTTTTAATAGGATTATTTGTTTTTTGCTTGTTGACTTCTTTAGGTTCCTTATGAATTCTGGATTAGATGTTTGTTGGATGCATATGTTTTCTTCCATTTCTCAGGGTTGTCTGTTTACACTGTTAATAGTTTCTTTTGCTATGCAAAAGCTCTTTAGTTTAATTAGATTCCACTTGTCAATTTTTGTTTTCATTGCAATTGCTTTTGAGGACTTAGCCATAAATTCTTTGCTATGGCAGGAGCGCTTCTTTTCTTACTACTATGCATCACCAATATCTCCCTATTCTAATAGTAATTGTAATATTAATATTGTTGTCTCTCAAGATGTGCAGCTGATAGGTTCTAGGAACCCCCAGGGATATAAAAATCTGTGCATTCTCAATTCCTGAAGTCAGTCCTGTTGAACCTTCAGATAAGAAAAGTTGACATACTGTACACGTCATTTCCTCCACATTGGGTGCTATAGCCAGGCATATTTCTTGGGCCAACCCTTGTTCACATTCTTTTACCCTACCACCAGAAAATATGCACACAACTCATTTTTCTTTGGCATCCAAAGAATGTAGAAGGACCCAGATTCCCATATACCTTCCATAAAATAAGTGCATTCAGATGCTAAGCAGAGCAAAAGGAGCTGTAAGTCATTAACATCAACCATCTTCATCAGTCTGACACCTACATTCCTCCTTTTCAATTATTATTTGAGAGTCCTACTTCTTAAAAGGTAGAAGTTATAAAAAATTATCCTAAATTAATCCGGAAAATATGCACTAAATCTAAACTTTTCTCGACTGCGTCTGAGAAACAAAACAGCCAGGAAAGCCAAATTACAAGAGGGACACGCACCCTCACAGAGGGATAAAATATAAAAACTTATGTTCAAAAGAGGATGGAAATAAAAGATGGCTACTATACAAATGCATAAGAAAACCCAATTACTGGTTAGCATATAAGTTCACCATAATTTGAGGCGCCAGAAGCAATGAGCATTTGCAATTACTACTTGTAAGAGTTAGGAAAATCTGAATATTTGAATGGGTAGAACCAGTTAGTAGCTCACTTATTACACTGTGTATATCATAGTCTTGATCCAGTCATGACTTTTTCTCATTTCTGAACATTCATTCATATTAACAAATACATTGTGAAAACTAAAATTGTTTATGATTCTCAATTGTAAGACAAAATACTTCTGAGAGAAAAAAGTTTTTAAGTATAAATACTATTTTATCTTCATTTACAAATATGAATAAGTTGAGATGAACAAGTTAAATCTGTAGTAAATTATATAAATTAAAATATGCAAATTATGTTTATTGTCAAATTGTCATTCAAGATAATTATTCAAGTAATTATTTTCAATAAACATTTTTGTCTCTTTCAGGATTTATTTGTTCTATGAGAAATGATTAATTAATAGCCTCAGTGAAGATAATATTTCTGAAGATAATACTGTGTCTTCTCTTCTCATCTAAGCTATACCTTCTTGTACAATTGCAAGTCTGTCCAGGGACATTCAGTCCAGAGAAACAATAGAGGGCAAGGAAGTTCCTCAATGTTGGAAAAGATAAAATTGATGATTTTACAAATTTATAATCTAATTTTAAGTTATGCTATCAAGTTTGGAAGATAATTAGCTATAGAATAACTTGTTCTTGAAGTTGCCTTTTGGGGGAATAATCCTAGACCTTTTCTAGAAAAAAGTAAAATAGTATTCCCCAGGAACCCAGGTTTATCTTAACTCAAATACTTATTCTCCAAACTTAGGGACAGGTAAAGATTCAGGTCTAATGGAAATGTTACCAGATGCATATTTTTAAATTTACTTATGTAGAACTAAAATGAAATAAATATTTTATTTGTTTTATTCCTAGAAAGTATTTAGCCTTTATTTTGGAATATTTTTCAATGAATAAGATAACATTGTTATTCTAAATGAAATAACCTTATTGCTTAAATTCAAGAGAGTTTAACCATTGAGAAGTTCTAACTTATTGTATATTATTAAATAACTTATATATACATATATATGCATACACATATATTCACACATATGTGTCTGGATAAAATATCTGTTTATATGTCTATGCACACATATATATATGTATTTACAAATATGCATATATATGTATTTTATTATAGCCAAAGAAAAGGAAATTTAACAATTTATAGCAGACAATTTTAATCATTTTTCACTGCTATAAAAATAGCTCTTCTCTCTGGTAATACATTTCTTAAATGGGCGCGCTAAATACTCTATTTAAAATTTGTAGATATATATGTCAATAAAGTTTTAAGTAAAAATGTACATAAGTTCACACTCAAAGTTTCAAATACTTCATAATTAGTTTTAACAATTTGTATGTAAAAAGCATTATGGCATTATGGTAGCTTACTTAGAATGATATATGTGGCTGAGTTTTTTTTTGTCTGTTGTGTTTCATTTTGTTTTTGCAGAAGTTCAGCTCTCTCTTTGGTAAGGAATATTCAGAAGACGCAAGCTTTGAAATGTACCAGTAGAGAGAAGTGATTTTTGAGATGCCTCTAAGTGATGCAACCATACTATCTTTGGGGGAAAAGTGTTAGATGCTTCCATATGCAGAAAATATTTAATGCTTTAAACATTTATCTGAGCTCATATATGCTGACTGAGAAATATGCTTGTTGAGTAAACTCCCTTCTATTTTTGCCAGTTGCTTTTAAGCAAATTTATAGAAAGAGTTTGACTGTCACCTTTAATATTTCATCTTTCCAAGATACGCTTTCATAGTATGAAATGTTGTTAAGATACATAGCTCTAAGTTTTCTTTCTGGGATTAGATAGGGATAAAGATAAAGAACTTAAGATAAGTGTATCTGCTTTAAATTACAGATTCCCATTTAACAGCAACTTGACAGGACATGCTAAGATCAAGTGAAGGACTGAACTGGGTCAAGGAAATAAAGGAAACAGGAATATTTCAACAAATGCTTAAGAAATTAATAGAAACATTGAAAGTTGTCAAGAATACATAGAGTACAAATAGATTTATTATGCATAAACTATATACACATTATTTTATTTTATTTTAGTCTCTCGAATTTATAAATTTGGAGTTACCCTAATCAATATATTATTAAGGATAATGTTTCTGTCCTACTTCAATTCATGTTATATTCTATTTGCATCATGTGCTTTCTACTAAATATTCTTTGCAAGTCACACCTTCATCATCTGAAAAGCAGTCTTCATTTTACCAAACTGTGATTAGCAATTACATTAAATCCATAATTGTTTCATAAAAAATGGCTTAACATTCCCATTTTTGTCATTGCCTTTTTTGTTTGTTGTACTTTGTAGTTAAATAATATGTTGAAATTGAAGAAATGTATCTGTGTTCAATTCATTCCTGCAATAGATCTGAAAGTTACCACTTTCTCCTCTGGGATTTTCATTGTGTCAAAGATTCTACAACACTGACATTTTATGAGAAAAGAATAACTTCGAGTTAGATACATGACAAATAGTCTTCAAATCTAGACCCCTACATATAAATTGTTGACTCAGATAATATATAATTCCTATCACTGTGAAACAAAAAGATAATATGTGAATGCATGTGCATATATATAATATGTATATATATACACATATGTATATGATATACATGCATATGCATTCACATATCTTTTTATATTAGCTATCATAGATATTATTTTTACCTTTTTCGAGAGGAATTATTTTCATAGTGTCCAACTAAAACCTCAGAATATGGAGTGATCGTGTTTACAAGGCAATTGGAGAAGACAACCTCTGTGCTTGATGTCTGACACATAGTGATTACACAAGGTTTACCCAGGAAACTCAGCTGCTTTGGTTCCAAGCTCTCATCTTGAGGCCTGTTAACAGCTCCAGTGAGCCTGGACTGTCAGCTGGCCATGAAAAACTTGTCTCACATTAGCCACTTTAAAAGCCTCCTCGTTTCAACTGCATCCCTTGGTGTCTGCTTTTTTTCAGGGTAGAAACTGCTTCCCTCAGCCAATTTTCTCCTCTACATGTACTAAGAAGGAAACATTACATAAACATGTTTCTTACAGAATTTAACAAATGCATGCACTATGCTTGCACATTTGCATAGAATTTGTCCATAATATAAACTTAATATACAATCGATTCTGATTCCCCCCACCCTTTGTGACTCCTTGGTCCATATTTGGATCAAACAGAAGGTTCCATAAATATTATTACTAACGGGATGAGTTCTTTTTTATTTTCATATTACCTTGCAGTGTGTAAAGTATTTTTATACAAATGACTTATTTCTCAGGAAAACTATATAAATTGTTTACAACAGGGATCATTGGTATTTACTTTTACATATTAGGCCATGTTAAGACTTACATGTTTACTGGATTACCCAAGTTTCCCAGTACAGAAATAAAAGGAATTCATAATTCTATTTCCTAATTAAATTTTCTATCATGAGTAGAATTAATAATCATATGCATGAATAAGGATTAGTGTGGTTCCTAACACATATAATTGTTTTTATGACGACTATGATTATATTCACCAGCATTACTGTTGCCGTTATTGTGATTCTTGTGAAATGCAAAGCTTGCTTGAATAATTATTGCATATGACAGTAGACTATACATCATCTTTCTTTCTTACCTCATAGTATCCAGTGCTTATGGATTATTCATATGCATATTTCTAATATATTATATTATATTACATATTACATCACATCTGTATATCATAAGTAACACAAAATAATTATTGTCAACTACTTACTACGTTCCAAGGATTCTAACTGTCATTATTCCCTAACTAAACTTTAAAAAAATGCCAAATTACAAAACTTCAGGAGGAGTAACCAGGCAGAGGTTAGCAAGTATATGTCTTTCAGCTTTCTTGGAGGTACAATTGAAAAAGAGATAGAAAAGTAGAATTTATTTCATTTATTTTTCTTTGCCCTTGTGCATGAATGTTATAGGTAAAAAGGGTGCAATATTTTTAATAACCATCTCAGGTCAAAGCACAGTAAACACAATCTTTTATGTTAACTATATGTTCGATTATTGGAGGTTTTAGAAGTCACATTAAAAGCATATATTTTTCTTTTCCTTTCTTAACTGTACATGTATTCCTAACCAGTCCAAACATTAAATCCTGCTAGATAGAAACTCCTGAACAAATGAATGTTTTGTTTTTAGAATAACAGGTCAAGAATTTTGCACCACAGTAGTAAAGCTTTGGGTGTTCATTAAAAAAGGGCAGCCAGTGTCACAGACATGAGTACAGATTGGATTTATCTTGTGCCTCTGGCAAATCATGAAAAGCCATGAAATGCTCTCAGATCCTCAGATGAAAGACAATATGAAGTGAAAACAGATGCTTTGAAAATGAATCTTAGTTTGCATTATACTTTTCTGGTTTTAAAAACATTTCTGAAAAAAGCAAAAATGATTAAATACATATTTTACAGGTTTTTTTTTCGTTTTTCACTAATGAAATGATAAAACATAAAAATGTAAATTGATTACTTTCATTTTTCCCTTCCCAGCTACATAAGTGGATTTGTTCCAAGTATCTCCAAGATTTTCCTACTTACTAAAATATAGTAAAAATCTTTATATTGGGATAGCAATTTGGAGGTTAGTCAGTCAAGATAGTGTCTCAATAACACATAAAGTTAATGAAACATTTCTAATGCTTAAGGATTATTCCTTTTTTATCCACCTTCTACCTAGAAAGATGACTAAGAGTACTGTCAAGAACAGTTAAGTTTCTAAGATATATTCAGACGTGGAAGCAACAACAAAATTATACTCAATTAGCCCAAAGGAACCAACCCACAATCCACATTAATCTCCCTTTCCAATTTTGAATCTTATTACTGAATTTGAGTACTTGTAACATCAGAGTGTAGAATCACTTATGCTAAATTCTGATCCACGGAGTAGTAGCAAAAGAGAGGGGATACTACGAAGTACAGTGGAGATATTGCCAAGTACATGCAAATTGATCTTCATTCTATGTTACTGGCAAACAAAATGTTCGCAATATATTTTTTAAAAGTACCTTAAATTTGTATAATGGTTCAGTTAGAGTCACAATGTCTGAAACCACCAGAATTAGAAGAGAGAATATGAATTCAGTAGAAGATAATGCACTCTGAATGCCCAATTTTTAATATCCTTTATGACTAGGTGTAGATGGCTGTTATTGACATAATATGCCTCTTTTACCCCTGCAAATTTAAGTCCTTAGTCGAAGCTATGATTTTCCTTTCTCCTTCTGGCATTCTGTGCTAATTTTGTTAAACCATTTAGGCAGGACAGCAATTGGGAAGCAATTCACGTGTACTACTAGCATTTCCCGACATATGACTCTTCCAGTCAGAAGGCTTCCTTCCAGCAATTATGAGACTGGGAAGTTCACACATATATCAATTTTAGTTATATGTCAAGATGCAGAAAACACACACAAAAAAACAGTAAAAAACAGTATGTGGAATTAGCCCAGATGACCTCAACCTCAAGTTCTCCTTAACTGCACTTCCCTCCTGTGAGCCCTGCACAAACGCTATTAGCTTAGTTAATTGCCTATTTTTTCCATAGTACTGATTTGTGTGCTCATATCCCGTGGTGTCATATATTTGAGTCTGCCGCTCCTTGAAATTACTGAGCATACTTAGATAAGATTTTATGACTTTCCGTCTTCCTCAGACGGAGGGAGACCTCAGCCAAAGACCTTATAACTGCCGTTGCCCTTCAAGAGGCTGAAATGAAGACAGAGGGAAAAGAAGGGTGTATTTGTCCATTTTCACACTGCTATAAAGACACTCCCCAAGGCTGGGTAGTGTATAAAGAAGAGAAGTTTAATTGACTCACACTTCCACACGGCTGGGGAGGCCTCAGGAAACTTATAATCATGGCAGAAGGTGAAGGAAGAAAGGATCTTCTTTACATGTTGGCAGGGAAGAGAACTGTGAGCAGGGGAAATGCCAGGTGCTTATAAAACCATCAGCTCTCATGAGAACTCACTCACTATCAGGAGAACAGTTTGGGGGAAACAGCCATCATGATTCAATCAGCTCCCACCCGGTTTCTCCCAGGTTACAATTCAAGATGAGATTTGAGTGGGGACACAAGCTTAACCATATCAGAGGGATTGGTAGGAATGTGAAGGAAGAGAGTAGCTCCAAGGTCCTCAACAATCCTTTAGATGTGCTTTTGGTAGGAACTGGTGTAGTGGAGGCTCATGATTCATCCGAAGAAACTTTTAATTATTTTTGACCTGCCATTCACTTTATATCAGGTATGAGGTATTCATGGCAGTCACACTATTTTAGCCTTGGAAAGTTTGTGAAACTTTTGTAAACAGTTATAGCTACATTACTTTCTGGATGGAACCACAAGTTTGTGCTCTGTAATTTATATAAACTTGGCTGACAGTGCAGAAACTTTACCAATGACAGCTAAATTGAGGGCATTTTCAGTCCCATTAATATGAAAGCATTTCTTTACTTCTTGTCTAGTGACTGTATAATGACTAGGGGACTTTCTCACGACTGAAGAACATCAAGATTTTACCTAGATTTATTTGCATCAGGTTCTCATTATTTGGTGTGTCAATTTAATCAGCATAGTAAACTCAGTCTGGGGCAATAAGACCTCAGATACTAGTCCATACCTCCATCTGTATTTTCCCACAAAAATGTGTTTGTCTCAGGAAATCTTCCTGAGAAGATGTAGCAGCTAGGTCCCACTGGGATGAACAAACAATCTCTGAGATGTTTACTATTGTCTTCTAGTGCTTAGTTTAGCACTAAATGGACTGTAGGTGTGATAAACTGTAGGATAGATTAAGCAGTGAGACTTCTCAGCTGTCGCAATTTTCGTTAACACACATTACATATTATGCTCCCTCATTTGCAAAACAGACTATCCAAACTTCTAATAATTGCCTGGTTTCTTCCCAAAGCAGTCACGCAGTTTCATCTTGTTGCAAACAGTGTGCGTGGATGTGTGTAATTTTGTCTGAAAAAGGATCAGAAACTAGGACACATTCCAACTTAGGACACATTTAGAACTCTGTGGCAGAAACAGGTGGACCTGAGATGGAACACCAAATTATCAAGAAAGGCTTCCAATCCTGCATAGGTTTGAAACAACCAGAGCACCATTTTGGCAACATCTCCTATCAAATCTGCTTTCCAGTAATTTGCCAGCACCCACCTCCTCAATTCTTCCTCATTAGAATACAATATATTAGATGGCAACTTATTACCTGATTGAGCATACGATTTAATAAACATGTTCTTTACCTGTTTCCCTGACCTTCCCTCAAATCCCATTACTTGGCCTGTATATCCTCCAACTTCCTCTTCTGGAAGCCATATTTCTTTCAGGATCTCATCATTGTCACCAAAACTGGCAAGGACTGTGAAGGGTCTGAGATTTTACATACTTGCCAGCTAACCATTTAGCCAGCTGCTGTTTCACGAATACTTATAGAGGAAAGAAATCTCTAAAGGACAAATTTTAATTCATTATTCACCAAAATAAAATAGCAGTTGACAGAGTATTAGCATTTTAGCCTTAAGTTTCCTGAGCCCAGTTTCCACATGGCTTGGAGAGGAGGGTTAGATGACACCTGCACAGACTCAGTTGTGTTATACTGGGGGACTCTGAGCTTAGGGAGTTTGAATCTTTAAAAACAGGCAACACACAATGCCTGTCCTTTTTTTGGTGGAAGACATTAACTTTATCGTAAATGATGGCAAACATGCCTGCCATTTATTCTTAGGGAATGTTCTCTCTCTTTCCTGTAAATCCATTTGTTGTTAAAAATACCTTTAAGAATCAATCTGGAATAAAGGTAAGTCGGTGTCTCACTCTTATTATATGAAGAAATTCAGTAGTCCCATGGAGCATACTCTCCCATGAACTCATACATAAAATCACAGGGCAGAAGGAGGCCTCACCGCTGATGAATATTTGAACACCTTGAATGTGGTAGTAGAAATCTGAGTATGCACACTTGTCAAAAATAAAATAGTGCTCTTAAAATAGATGCAAGTTATCATATGCAAATTCTATCTTAGGAATCATGTTGAAAAAGGATATAATAGGTGAGCTTAAATGTTTTATTTAATAAAACAGCTTTCATATTGGCAACTTAGAACAACAGGTCCACATTATCATCCTAACCCACACTGTACTGACCTAAGTGTTCATTAATAAAAGTGTGCAAAGAATACACTCAAAGTTAGAAGACTCCAATTATTTATTGAATTTAAATCTAGGGTATCTTGCAGTTCCAATACTTCCTCGATTATTAGGTGTTGCTTCATGATTTTCACACATGACACCACCCAATTCATTCCTCATTTCCACTTACATAATTTGTATTCATCATCCAGAATTTATACTCATACATTTCAGCGGATGATTTCCCTGACAACTTTGCCGCATCTCCCCCGCAGCCACTTTGGAAGAACATATCACTTCTCCTTTGGATCTCTTTTTTGATTAAAAAATATATTGGCTTAAAAAACAAAACTCCTGCACCTAAAATCATGCCTGGAGCATGCAAGGAACTCAACAAATAGTTCAAATACAATAGATTTGTATATTGCAATATTCGAACACTCTTGAAGCCATTCTTGATGGATATGTTTGCCCTTATAATTGCTTTCTCCTGGGAAAGTGTTGGACTCTTATGGTGCTTGTAAGGGTGTCTATAGACCTTACTTTGTCAGAGCATTCATGAATGATCTGTTAAAAGTTCATGTTTCAGTAGGATGTGCCATTTATATCAGAACACAGAAACTTGAAGACATTTATGAGGTCATTTTCTGAAAGGCAAACAAAAATGCTCTGTCAGTGATGATCTTATTCAATGAAGAATTCTAAATGACACATTTATGGTGTGACATTTCCTTGTCAAAAGAACATTATAGTCATTATCATTGTCTGCATAATCTGCCAGATTCCTCAGGGAATATAATCATGACCTAATGTATGATCACGTTATACTTGAAGGTGGATGCTAATAAAACTTGGTATCTCTAGAAACAAGATATTGCCGATACTTAAAAATACTACCATAACATATAAAATATAATGTATAAACTTCTTCAAGACAACCCTTATAAGCACAATCAACTATACAGCATTAAAATGTAGACCGAGTATTTTCTTCTCTTTCAAAATATTTAGAACACATTTTTAAAACCTCCACTCTCATGACACTGGCAGACAACATTTCACTTAACCAGTCAAATAATACATATATGATAGTTCTATGTTTTAAACAATTAACTGTATCTTTTCCACTTTTGTCATTCTCTTGGAGATAAATCACCTGAAGTTATTACAGAATTTCTACTAATTGTTCCTTAAACAACAAAAATGATTTTATACTAACAAGACTGATAATTTCTATTGTAAATTAATGCTGTATAGTTATTTGACTATTACATCGACAGATAACAAACATGTATATTTTACAGGCATTTTTATTGGCTAATCTTAAAATATATTATTGTATTGTCACAATTGAAAATGTTTTCAGATTGCATATTTTTAATTTAAAAAAATGAAATTTGAATAAAAATGATTACAACTTTTACATTTATATGTTTCAGTTTACTGAATGCATTTTTTTTCATTTAATAATTGAAAAACTTATTCATCAAATATCTAGGTGTCTGATCTTCATCATATAGTGGTGAAGAAATATGATATAACCTCTGCTCTAAAGGTAGTTATAACTTTGCAGAGATAAATTGTCAACTAAGCAGAGCTAAGAATAATTAAAATAGGTATATTTTACTTCTGTCAATTCCTAATGTTTCACTCAACACAGTTATTTCAAAACATATATGGCACACAATGTGTTAGGCACTGAATATATATCGGCAGGAAAAATTAATGTAGAAACAGTGTTTTCACATATATAGCTTACCATGAAGTGCAGACCGTACAAAATTAGTCAAATAAAGATGTAAATATAATCCATGATATATGCAGCAAAAGGACCAAAGAAACAAGGAGAAATGATCAAAAGAGCAGGTATTTTCTTATGTATTTGCGGGAAAGGAGACTTAAATGAAGAGGTGATATCAGTGATTTCAAATAAATGAAATCATGTCTATTATTAGAATGTCACAGATATGGGATGAAGAGATGAAAATAATATATTCAAATGGGTTGAGACAAAGCACTGAACATGGTTAAAGCATAAATTAAGATGATATTAATTTATAGTTTAAAATAGGTTTTTTAATGTGGAGAAGAGTTTGGAGAGTAGCATATAAAAAGAGAGACTTACTATATGCATAAACTGTAACACATCCATTCTGATTGTAGTTTCATTAGCTGAAAATATGTATTCACCCATGTAACCAGAACCATAATCAAGATACAGAATACATCTTCCATCACATCAAAATATTTCATTGTGTTCTTTTGCAATCACCTCCGACATCCATCCTCATCTCAGACAATCATCAATCTGCTGTCATTAGAGGTAAATGTTATCCCTTCTATAGTAGAATTTCATGCAAATAGACTCAGACACTACTTGCTATCCTGTTTCTGGCTTCTTTCACTCAGTTTATGTGGGTGATACTCATCTTCCCTGAATATTATTTCATTTAACGGGTATTTCTGTTAAGGATATTTTATTTATTTCTGTTTTATTTCATTCCATTTTATTTATAATTTAAGGTTGTTACTATTCTTTAAATCTTACCGGTTTAAAGCAACACCAATTCAGTTTGTATGTCAGAAGTCAACTTTGACCTGACTAGTGTCTTTGTTCAATGTTTATAAGGCAAAAATTAAGGTAGCTTTCAGGTGGCCGGGCAGTTAGGAGAGGCTCCGGGAAAAATTCAGTTTTGTTTGTTTGTTTGTTTGTTTGTTTGTTTTAGACAGAGTCTCACTGTGTCTCCAGGCTGGAGTGCAGTGGCACAATCTCCGTTCATTGCAACCTCCACCTTCCGGGTTCAAGCCTCTCAAGTTGCGGGGACTACAGGCGGGCACCACTATGCCCAGCTAATTTTTGTGTTTTTAGTAGAGACGGGAATTCACCATGTTGGCCAGGATGGTCTCAATCTCTTGACTTGACTTCGTGATCCACACGCCTTAGCCTCCCGAAGTGCTGGGATTATAGGAGTGAGCCACTGTGCCCTGTCCAAAATTCACCTTTTGAATTTAATTAGGTTATTGGTAGAGTCTCTCTCTCTCTCTCTCTCTTTTTTTTTTTTTGAAGCTGTAGAGCTGAAATTACTGCTTCCTTTCTGCCTATTAGCTGGTGGCTTCTCTTAGTTTCTAGAAACCTCTCTCAAGTTCTTGCACATGGTCCTCTATTTCACATTCAGCAACAATGTGTAAAATCCTCACACATGGAATCGCTCTGACTTGACTTTCTGGCACACGCCTGAGGCCACCAGACTGAGAAAGTTCTCTGTCTCTAAGATCTCATGTGATTAGATTTAGGCTGATCCGAGTGGATAATCTAGGAATATCTCCATATTTAAAGGTACATATCTTCAATTGCATTTGCAAAATTCCTCTTTTCGTGTAACAACCGTATTCATAAGTACCAGGGATTAGGGCATGGATATCTTTGGGTCCATTATTTGGTCTACCATACTTAGTTTCCTTGAGTTTCCATTTGACGATAGGGCTTATCAGGTCTTTTCTGAAGCTTACAAGCATATCATTTTCTACATTAGATGCAACGTAAAAGGAAGTAGAGTGGCCATCTTTAATTTGGTTCAAATTTCATGTAACAATTGCCATAGACTTCCTTTATTTGGAGACGTAGACTCTGAAATTGTGACTGTTTTATTTTTCTTCTTAATTGAATAACAAATTGTCTTTATGTGATTTAACATATGTATTTTAAAATAAATGATAATATTTCTATAAATTTGTGAATGTCTTAGGGCAAAATTTTATGACTCACTCGTCTTTTACTCACAGTATTTAAAACACTGTTTTGACTAAAACAGCAAGTATTCAATTAATATATTTGACAAAGTACTTTAAGTGATTAATAATTATTATGTATCACCGGAATAGAAAATAAAAAGATATTTTAAATTTTTTAAATAAGAAAGCCACTATTTATATTCATTTAATAATCATAGAAATAATAGGAGTTTTCTGATTTACACTTATTTTTATATACTTTAAGTTCTAGGATACATGTGCAGAACGTGCAGGTTTGTTACATAGGTATACACGTGCCATGGTAGTTTGTTGCACCCATCAACCCATCATCTACATTGGGTATTTCTCTTAATGCTATCCCTCCGCGAGCCCCCAATCCCTGACAGGTCCCACTGTGTGGTGTTCCCCTCCCTGTGTCCATGTGTTCTCATTGTTCAACTCCCACTTATGAACTCCCACTTATGAGTGAGAACATGCAGTGTTTGGTTCTTGTGTTAGGTTGTTGAGAATGATGATTTTCAGCTCCATCCAAGTCCCTGCAAAGGACATGAAATCATCCTTTTTATGGCTGCATAGTATTCCATGGTGTATATGTGCCACATTTTCAACAAACAGTTTTATGTAAGGATAGTTGTTGATATTTCAGCTGGGTGTCTAAATACATTTAAGACATTTTTAAGGATTTAGAGATTTCATTTTCTGCAAAAATAAGCCCTGTACTCTGTCCTTACTTTTCTCTCACTTAACTAAATATTCATTTCAAAATTATTTTTTGTTTCTACTGTTTTTCCAAAAAATAATAATATATGCCTTTTACTCACCCAAAATAATTATAATAGGCACAATAATGCCATCCTCCTCTCCAACAACAGTTGTCCATATACTACAAGTTATACTTGCCAGAACCTGTATCTCACATTGTGAAGGAGAATTAAGATTACACATAGAATTAAAATGGGAAATGATTAAAATAGGAAGATCATCTTGGATTATTATGGTAGGCCCAAGGTAAACACAAGAGATCTTAAACATGGAAGAGTGCCTCAGAGGAGCCAGAGTCAGAGAGATGCTATGTGAGGAAGTCTCAACCTGGCATTGCTGGCTCTGAAAATGAGAGGATGCTTTGCAATCAGCCTTTTGAAGCTGGAAGAGGCAAGACAATGAATTCTTACCTAGAACTTTCAGAAAGGATCACATACCTGCTGATGCCTTAATTTCAGCAAAGAGAAACCCAGTTTGGACTTTTATACTCCAGAACTATAAAATAATAAATTTATGTTGTTTTACAACACTAAATTTGTGGTAATTTGTCACAGCAGCAATAAGAGATTAATACAATGACGTCCCTATTCCCATGTCCACATTAAGGTCATGTTTTTCTCTCCTTTTACTGGCAAATTTATTGAAATCAGCCTATTCTTTCCTCAGTTTTAATGTTCTCACTCTCTTTTCTGTTTTATTGGTTGATATTTATAAAATACATATTATAATGTGTATGTTTCTTCATCAGATGCAGAGCACAATGGGGTGAACACAGGTGATGATTAGCTTTGTGGATTTTACTGGTGCTTTCTCATCAAGGTCTCTTATTTTAAGCCCACATCTGTGCATGTTTTGTTAGTTTGCACATAGGTTTCTTCGTTTCCTTAAAATTATTGGTTTTATTGTTTGCCTTATTAATTCATTTTGTTATCTTTTCTCTTGATGTCTTTAAGTGCAGATTGTACTTTAATGTTCATTAAAATATGTGGATTGTGTTTAATATTGTTCAGGTTTTTTCTTTAAAGAATACATTCATGTTTAATGCATAATGTAGCCTCCATTTTTACTCTTAGCTGTTCATAACAACAGTTTGTGATATATTGACTAAATGAAAATGCTTTTTTTATGTCAATTACTTTCCTTTTTAGATACCCACAGTTACTGTGGATGTGCATAATTTTTGCCTACTGAGATAACCTCCTATTTTGCACTCTTCCATTCCAAGCATTAGTATATACAGAGTGAGCTTTTAGGGAAAGAAGGTCATGTTATATGTCATTGCTCCTAAAATAAATTTCAACTCACTACAGGGCAATTTTTTTCCCCCAACCTCACTTTGTGCCATTCTCATGCTAACTTAATATTCTCTTTTTCTTCTCACAATCCTTAAACAAACAAAGTACTCTTTAATGCAGAACCTTTGTCCTTGCTAGGCCCTAGGTGTGAAATGCACATTCTCATCCTTTTTCGTGGCTCATGGTTTCTCATTTTTCGGGTCTCATGCCTTAGTTTACATATCATTTTTCCACAAGGAATTCATCAAATAACTCATGAAAAATATCCTTACTGCTGCTTTTATTTTTCCATTATAATATTCTTCAGAATTTCTTTCTTAGAACACACAATTTGATCTTTTTGTTGTTATTTTGCAATTACTTCCACATGTCTTTCATAGTAAGATGTAAGTTCCGTGAAGCCTGGTGCTATGTCTTTTCTTTTCTAAATCCAGCTCCTTTCACAGTGCCTAGTACATTTTTGTTTGTGATGAGCTGATATCTATCCAATGATTGTGTAAATGAAATCACTTATCACCCTCTTCAAGCATTTAACTTATACAGTAAAGGCCCTTCGCTATTTTCTATATAAAAAGAAACAGTACAGCCTACATGCCAGCATCAAGAAGAAAATGGTATCAATTGAGAATGGATTCCGTAAGATTTCCTGTATTTTCATCTACCTGAAAAAAACCATCTAGATTAGGACATGTCAGAAAATATATATATATATATATGGAGAGAGACAGAGAGAGAAAGAGAGAGAAGGAGAGAAAGAGACATAGAGTCTCTCTCTGTTGCCCAGCCTGGAGTCTAATGGCATGATCTTGGCTCACTGCAAACTCCATCTCCTGGGTTCAAGTGATTCTCCTGCCTCAGCCTCCCTAGTAGCTGGGAATCCAGGCACATGCCACCACGCCCAGCTAATTTTTGTATTTTTAGTAGAGATAGGGTTTCACCACGTTGGCCAGGCTGGTTTCGAACTCCTGATCTTGTGATCTGCCTGCCTTGGCCTCCCAACATGCTGGGGATACAGACATGAGCCACCATGCCCGGCCAGAAACATATTTTTATAGGCTCAGGTTCTTCATATTTTCTAAAGTTTATAAAACAGAAAACTGAAAAATTTAAGAACTTATTAATATTTATAAAATGAACCATTATTTCTCAGGGTATAAGTCTAAACTTTATAAATATTATAATCACATTGAAAAACATACCTAATACCTGATATGTGTGTGTGGGGTGTGTGTGTGTGTGTGTGTGTGTGTGTGTGTGCGCGCATGTGCATCCATCCTGGTGTCTCTGAGATGTAAGCTTCTACCTACCGCCACAAATATTCATCTTTGAGTAAATGCTCAAACATGACATTATGAAACATTTTCCCCATGGTGACTGGATTTATTGGACCTGAATGATGGATGGTTATGTATGTTCTGCCTTGATTGACCAGTGATTTTCCCAAATTGAAATGAAATGACCTTGGCTTCTTCCCCTGATGTCGACCATCAGTGTCATTAGGAAGGTGAATAATTGTGTGTTTTATGATTTGTATTTAATGTTTCTTATTTTATGGCTCAGCGTTCTACAACTGCAATTTATTGTTTGAGTTTAAATTTCACCAAGCTTTTAGATCACTCTTATAAATTCTAAGTGAGTTCGTTTCCCAGCAGTTATTCCTTGAGGACTCTCTGGCTCTTCACTTGATTGCCACACAAGCACTCCAGACTGAAAGACCTATGTCTGTTTTTGAAAGGTTAAAGGAAAAAAATTCTTCTTACAGTGAATTTCTCCTGACGGTTCAGGGTCTCCTCAGATGATCCTCCAGTAGATGAAATAGATTAGGATAGGACTCACTTATGCTTAAATGTACAATAGGATAATGTGACGCTTCATCTTCTCACTGTCTTCTCTATTGCATCTCACTTATTCAAAAAAATCACATTTCACTCCAATATGAAACATTCTTCACAGCTTGCTTCTTTCTGGCTCATATTTCTTTCAGTTTTTCCCATCAATAAATAAAATTTCTTGAAGATCCCTTCTCTATTTCCTATCCAAAACTTTTGTTGTGCATTATTATAATATAGAACTCTCTTTGTCTATCTAATAAGATGTCATTTTTTTTTTACTAACCTTAAATTTTCGGACTTGTGCATATCTAAAAATATCTTGTACTTTGAATTTAAATTAAAATATTTACAATCAGTTTCTGTTGCTTTGAAAAATATCAATATTGCATTATTTTCTAATAAATGTATAAATTTTAAATATAGTTCCATGTTTATTAAATTTACTTTTGAAGGCTCACTAATACATCTTAATTACTGTGTTTTCAATTTTCCTTTTAAAATAAAATCTAAATATTTATTTAAAAATTAAATAATCCCTGTACATTTATATATCGCAACCATATATCGGCTTTTCCCTAAGTTGGGGTTTTGTAGTTTAACAAAAAAAAAAAACAGAGTAACCTCAGAATATCTGGACAAGCAAAACAATTTTTAAAAATTATTGACAAATCTCGCATGGAGATGGGCTCCCAAAGGGAGCTTGGGCAGCTCCACCCCTGTAGCTCTGCAGGGTACAGCCCCCATAGCTGCTTTATCAGCTGGCATTGAGTGCCTGCAGTTTTTTTAGTTGCACGGTATGAACTGTCAGTGGCTCTACCATTGTGGGGTCTAGAGGATGTTGGTCCTCTTCTCACAGTTTCGTAAAGCAGTAACCAGTTGGAGATTCTGTGTGGAGGCTCCAACCTCACATTTCCTCTCTGCACTCACTCAATAGAGGTTCTTCATGAAGGCTCCAACCCTGCAGCAGACTTCTGCCTAGACTTCCAGGTGTTTCCATACATCCTCTGAAATCTAGGTAGAGGCTCCCAAGCCTCAACTCTTGCTCTCTGCTCACCTGCAGGCTTAACACCACATGGATGCTGCCAAGGCTTGGGGCTTGCACCCTCTAAAGCAATGGCCCTAGCTGTATTTTGGTGCTTTTTAGCCATGGCTAGAGCTGGAGCAGCTATGACGTTGGGGACGATGTCCTGAGGCTGCACATAGCAGCAGGGCCCTGGGCCTGGCCCATGAAACCACTTTTCCCTCCTAGGCCTCCAAGCCTGTGTTGGGAGGGGCTGTCATGAAGGTCTCTAAAATATCTTATAAGAATTTTTTCCAATTGTCATGGCTACTAATATTTACCTCCTCTCCATGCAAATTTTTTCAGCCGGCTTGAATTCCTCCCCAGAAAATGGGTTTTTCTTATGGTCAGGTTGCAAATTTTCTAAACTTCTATGTTCTGCTTCCCTTTTAAATATAGGTTGAATTTCAGACCATTTCTTTGCAAATGCGTATGATGTTTTGCTGTTAGAAGCATCCTGATTACACCTTGAATGCTTTGCTCTTAGAAATTTCTTCTGCCAGATACCCAGAATCAATTCACTCAAGTTCAAAGTTCCACAGATATACAGGGAAGGGGTACAATGCTGCCAGTCCCTTTGCTAAAGCATAGCAAGAGTGACCTATACTCCAGTTCCTAATAAGTTTCTCATCTCCATCTGAGACCACCTGAGCCTGGACTTCACTGTCCGTGTCACTATCAGCATTTTGGTCACAGTCATTCAACCAGAATCCAGGAAGTTCTGAAGTTTCTCTCATCATCCTATCTTCTTCCGAGCCCTTCCAACTGTTCCAAACTCTACCTGTTACCGAGTTCCAAAGTCATATTTACATTTTCAGTTGTCTTTATAGCAATGCCCCACTCTCCTGGTCTCAATTTTCTGTATTAGTCTGTTCTCATACTGCTATAAAGAACTACCTGAGACTGGGTGATTTATTTAAAAAGGAGGTTTAATTGATGTACAGTTCCACAGACTGTACAGGAAGTATGGCTGGGGGAGGCCTCAGAAAACTTACAATCATGGTGGAAGGCAAAGGGGAAGCCAATATGTCTTACATGGCAGGAGCAGGAGGAAGAGAAGAGATGGCAAAGGGAGACGTGCAACACACTTTCAAACAACCAGATTTCATGAGAATTTACTCAGTATCATGAGAACAGCAAGGGGGATATCTGCCCTCATAATCTAGTTTCCTCCCAGCAGGCCCCTCCTTCAACACTGGAAATTAGGATTGAACATGAGATTTGGGTGGGGACACAGAGCCAAACCATATCAGTACATAAATATACTTTTGAGTCTATAAAGTACTATATTTATAAGTACAAGTAATATATTTTATCTTTGATCATTACTAATAGGTGGTGGGTATTTAGACTGTTACTTATAATATAGAGCCAAATAATTTTTTAGAGGAACTGGCTATTTGATGTTACTAAATTTTGGAATTCTGAAACTAAAAATCGCTATATTTCTGGGATAATCTCTTTGACACATTTTGAAACACTTTCACATTTAACATTTTTGTTTTAAAATTAAGTTTATGTAATCTATGTAATTGGACAGCTGAATATTTATTTTTGCCTAAGTTAGCAAGATTAAACATGTCTGAAAGCCATTGCACTAAAGGTTTGTTGATCTGGCTAGGTACAGTTGTAGTCCAATCCAGTTTCTCTCTTACGTGTGCCATACCGAGATGGCTTCTTTGAGATGCCTTCTACATTTATTCCTATTCTTCTATTATCATCATCATCACCAGGTTATGAATTAATGATCATCATCACCAAGTTATGAATTAATTACTCTCTTCTGAGTTCTGTTTCACTTCTTTTAACCCCCTCTGCTTGTGCCCTTCCAAAATATTCTCATAATGCCCCTGGAAAAAGCGTGTGTAACCTCAATATTTTTTCTGAGTATTGTCTTCTTCTTTCTGTTCAAACTCAGATATGATCCTTGCATGCACATACTTTTTCCATAGTGAATGCAATCACTGTGAGAGTTGCATTTCTCAGGTAAATATAATCTTTCATCGCTTTATTCACCTCAATGTTGAAAATTTTGCTCACATCATCATTTCCCCAGTGTTATGCCCAGATCAATATGCTTCTGTCTTCCTGAAAATGAACTCTTCCCTTAGGTTATTTGGTATTTACCTGTTACTGTATTGTCTGAAATGTTTCAATGGAGCCAAACTATGATACAAACATTGGAAACCACTTACTTCCCTGATTGTTCATAGCTAATCATCTTTTTGCAGATTATATTTAGTCCAGAAAGAATATTTCTGATACCTTTCAGTTTTTAGATGAGAGGCAAGTGACTATACTTGTAATATTGATAGAGTAATAATAACAGTGACAAATATTAATTAGCTCATTATATACTAGTTATAACTCTAAGCATTTGCCATGAATTGGCATATAAAGTCTTCAAAAAATCTCTTTCACATAGAATTCCATCCTTGTTTTAGAAGTGAGGAAACTGAGGTATATAACTTAGGTAATTTGTCAGTTCAGACAATGAGGAAGTGTCATAACCTTATTCACACACGGGCAAACTTAATCTACTGGCTGTCTTTCATGTGTCTTAACAAAGCTATATCTTTCAGGACTTTCTTGGAATGTATGGCTGGCCTTTAGAGATGAGGTGAATAATTAATATATATGCACATACATATATATAGAAATAAATACATATATATATAATACATATATATATATATATGCAAACTTTAGTAGTTTTGGGAGAGCAGGTGGAGTCTGGTTATATGGATAAGTTCTTTAGTGGTGATTTCTGAGATTTTGGTGCACCCGAGCAGTACACACTGTACTCAGTGTGTAGTCTTTTATCCCTCATCCCCCTCCTACCCCTTCTTCAGAGTCCCCAAAGTCCATTGCATAATTTTCATGCCTTTGTATCCTCATAGCTTAGCTCCCACTTATGAGTGAAAACATATGATGTTTGGTTTTCCATTCCTTAATTACTTCACTTAGAATAATCGTCTCCAATTCCATCCAGATTGCTGCAAATGCCATTATTTTATTTCTTTTTTATGGCTCAGTAGTATCCCATAGTTACTTTATCCACTGGTTGGTAGATGGGGATTTGGGCTGGTTGTATATTTTTGCAATTTTGAATTGGGCCACCAAAAATGTGCATGTGCAAGTATCTTTTTTGCATAATGAGTTCTTTTCCCCTGCATAGATAAAGAGGTGAATAATTCTTTATAGCAATCTAACATTCTCCTAGAAGCAAATATATCTAATATTTGAATGTTATTATTTCCATTTTTAACATTAATAGTACCTCTGCACTGAGATAGTCTCAAGTCAGCTACACTAGAATAGAATAAAGTGCTAAAATATAATTTACCTTTAAAGATAAGAAAGTCTTCTCTGGTAATTCAGCACGAATTCCAGGGCCTAAATACATTCAGCTACTCTATTTCTGAAAAAGTGTGAAATGGAGCCTGGACACCATATTGATTCAATGAAAGTTCAGTTTCTATTTTTAGAAGATAGTTTAACTTGTGAATGTCAATTATAGAGTTTTACTGTTGGACTTTTAAACATGGAGTATATTTTACTGACTTTGTCATTAATTAAGCAGAGTCTTCCTTTCTTAAGAACGACTGTGACTTATGCGGGAATGTTTAATGAGAATAAGACCAAAGTAGAGCTTATAAGAATATGATAGATGATCTCAGGCTAGGCTTCTTCTAATGCATCAACACAATAATTATGGTACCTCTAAAATAATGTCTCTTTTAGAATAATTAGAGCTTCTGCTTCTCATCCCATAAAACATCTGAATTCAGAATGGATCTCACTGGCATAAGTAGGCATCTGGAATCCAGAGAACACTGCTTATTCATAATGAGCTTATAACACAAATGAGCAATAAACTTTTTGTCGTTTTAATCTACTGATATTTTAGTCTACAACTTATTAGGATTAAGCATCAGGATCAATTTACTTTGCTGGAGCCATGGGCATCTCAAATTCGCTACATCTGAAATTAAACCTGCTTCTCCCATTTCAACCTGTTTCATTTAATTTTGCCACCATTCAAATAGCCAACCATCTCAGAAACCAGTATGTTATTTTTGAGTCTTCTTTTACCTATGCCAATATCTAACCACTCACTAAATTCTACTGATTTTTAACGTTTGAACTTCTCCCTATTCCTACTGACATTACACTCTTTTTTTCTGCCCATGTTTCTTTTGTTTTTTTTTTAACACAAGACTCAACTGTTTTCTTCATATCACAGAAAGAAAAATTTGTACTAGTACATTCTTGTTAATTTGCTGATTAAAATTTTCAATGACTACATTGTTTTTATGAAATAGTTAAATTTATCTATTTATTCATTTATTTGTTTTAATTAATTAATTATTATTATTGTTATTATTATTATTATTATTATTATTTGAGACAGAATCTCAGTTTATCGCCCAGGCTGGAGTGCAGTGGTGCGATCTCTGCTCACTGCAAGCTCCGCCTCCCGGGTTCACACTGTTCACCTGCCTCAGCGTCCAGAGTGGCTGGGACTATAGGCACCTGCCACCACGCCCGGCTATTTTTTTGTATTTTTAGTATTTTTAGTAGAGACGGTGTTTCACCATGTTAGCCAGGATGGCCTCAATCTCCTGACCTCGTGATCCGTCCGCCTTGGCCTCCCAAAGTGCTGGGATAACAGGTGTGAGCCACCGTGCCTGGCCTGTTAAATTTATTTTTAACAGAGCATAAAAATCACTTCACAGCATGCCCTTCTTTTTCAATATCATCTTTGACCTTTTCCCATGGCTTTTACCCCATGTTTAACTATGTAAAACAGCTTTGTCTCCCAGAAATCCACCCCACATATTCTCATTCTGCATCACAAAATGTTCTCTCTAAAGTAGACTAGACCTCCACTAAGGTCTCTTAAAGTCTATGGTAATATTTTCTGTATTTTGTTGTTACTTTTCTTAATTGTAACTCAGTCTATTACACAAACATACCTCAGAAATACTGTGGATTTGACTCTAGACCACTGAAATAAAGGAAACATTGCAATAAAGCAGCTCACACAAAGTTTCTGGTTTCTCAGAACATAAAAAGTTGTGTTTTCACTGTACTATAATTCACTAAGTTGCAGTAGCATTATGTCTAAACAATGTACATAATTTAAAAATAATTTTTACTATAAAATGCTAACAATCACCCAAGCTTTCAGTGAATCCCATTTTGCTGGTAGAGGGTTTAGTTTGACATTATTGGCTCCTAACTGATCAGAGTAGTGACTACTGAAGGCTGTAGTGACTATGGCAATTTCTTACAATAAAATAACAACGAAGCTTGTCATATCCATTGACTCTTTCTTTCATAAATGTTTTATTCTATAGCATATGATTCTGCCTGATGGCATTTTAGCCTCAGTAAAACTTTCTTCAAAATTAAAGTTAATTCTCTCAGTCCCTGCTGCTGCTTTATTAACTATGCTTATAGAATATTCTAAAGCCTTTATTATTTCAAAAATGATCACAGAATCTTCATCAAGAGTGGGTTCCATCTCAAGAAACCACTTTCTTTACTGATCCATAGAAGCAACTTCTCATTCTTTCAAGTATTATCATAAAATTTCCCCAATTCAGTCACATCTTCAGATTCCACTTCTAAATATAGCTATCTCGCTAGGCTTACAAACTGTATTTCCTAAATAATAAGAAAGTCAAAATGACTCCTTGCTTGGTGGATTGAAGAATGGATGTTGTGTTAGCAGTCATGAAAACAACATCAGTCTACTTGTACATCTCCAGAGCTATTGGTTGGCCAGGTGCATTGTCGATTAACAGCAATATTTTGAAAAGACTTCTTTTCTGAGCAGTAAGTCTCAAAAGTAGTCTTAAAGTGTACAGTAAACCATAGCAGAGACAGATATGCTGTCATGCAGATTTTTTTAATCTGCATAGAGATCATAGGGATAGTAGATTTAGTATAATTCTTAAAGGACCTGAGATTTTTGAAATGGTAAATGAACATTTGATTCAACTTAAAGTCACCAGCTGCATTAACCAGTAAAAAGAGAGTCAGCCTGTCCTTTGAAGCTTTGAACCCAGACACTGACTTCTCTTTAGTTATAAAATTCCTAAATGGCACCTTCTTCCAGTAGAAGCTTGTTTTGTCTACACCGAAAATCTGTTGTTTAATGTAGCCACCTTCATCATTTACCTTAGCTAGATCTTCTGGATAACTTGCTGCAGCTTCTACATTAGTACTTGCTGCTTCTTCTTGCACTTTTATATGATGGAGATAGATGAGTTTCTTAAACCTCATGAACCAATCTCTGCTAGCTTCCAATTTTTCTTCTGAAGTTTCCTCATCTCTCTGAGCCTTCATAGAATTGTAGAGACTTAGGGCCTTCTTCTGAATTAAGCGTTGATTTAAGGGAGTCTTATAGTTAGTTTGATCTATCTAGATCATTAAAATTTTTTCCATATCAACAATAAGGCTGTTTTGCTTTCTTATCATTTCTGTGTTCAACTGTCATAATACTTTCAACTTCCTTCAGTAAATTTTATTTTGCATTCACAGCTTGGCTAACTGCTTTGTGCAAGAGGCCTAGCTTTTGGCCTATCTTGGCCTAAATAATGGAATAATGGTCTCCAATTCCATCCAGATTGCTGCAAATGCCATTATTTTATTTCTTTTTATGGCTGAGTAGTATCCCAAACTTACTTTATCCACGGGTTGATAGATGGGGATTTGGGTTGGTTCTATATTTTTGCAATTTTGAATTGGGCTGCCAAAAACGTGCATGTGAAAGTATCTTTTTTGCATAATGAGTTTTTTTCCCTATGTAGATAAAGAGGTGAATAATTCTTTATAGCAATCTAGCATACTCCTGGAAGCAAAGACATCTAATATTTGAATGTTATTATTTCAATTTTTTAAAGCATTATCACTTTTAGTATTTGATTTCAAGAGATGTGCAACTCTTTCTTTCAGTTTTACAGTTAGAAGCCACTGTAGGGTTATGGCACTAATTTCAGTATCATTGTACCTCAGAAAATAAGGAGGCCTGAGAAGAAGGAATGAATGAGAAGGCGGAATGGCGGCTTGGTGGGACAGTCAGAACACACACATTTATTGATGAAACTTGTCCTCTTACATGGGCATGGTTCGTGGCACCCCTAAACAATTACAATAGTAACAGCAAAGGTCACTGATCACAGATCAACGCAACACATATAATAATAATGAAAAAGTTTAAAATAGTTTGCAAAAGGTGCCAAAAAAAGTGACACAGAGATAAGGAGTAAATCTATGTCGTTAGATAGATTTGCTCAACGCAGAATTGCCACAGATCTTCAATTTGTAGAAAATGCAACATCTGTGAAGCACAATCAAGTGAAGCATAGGGAAAATGGTATTAATCTAAGTATTTCCAGGTATCAGTTTTATCTGGTTGTTGAATCCAATTCAACATTGTGGCCATAACACCAAACACGGAAATAATGCTTAGACAGTAGTATGTTTTACGGTAAACAAAAGGGCCAATTCTAATTGCTGAGTCAAATCTACTGATGTCTACAGAAGACTTTATTTGTTCTCCTTTTTATTGTGCAAAATGCCTTTTATTTGTTTTACCCTTAAGAGCCATCACTGCATCATTCTGGTTCTATACTGTGATCTTTCTTGGCTATATTCTTTCTTCAATGCCTGGGTTGGCTAAATGGCATCAGCATCCTTCCTACTGTTACAAGAATGAGAGAGGGACTTTAAGATTCCCTGAAAGAAGCTGGCACTTTTTAAGAAGAGTATATAACAAAATTATATTCCTTGACTTTGTATTGTCATGGTATTTATATTGTGCCTGTCCTAGAAACAGCAGTTAATAACCATTACTCTTTAAAAACTCAAAGCCTTGCATTACATGAGCTTTACTTGAATTTAACTAAAATACATGTATTATTATTATTAAAAGACACAATTTGTTTTTTTTCAAATATATAGCATTTTATTGTAACGCTCAGAGAGTTTAGATAGAAACTTCTGATCACCACTTCAGTATAAACACTCATTACTTTGATTTTAATTAGTACTGTATCTTACACTGAATCCTAGATTCAAGCTCATTCTCAAAATGAAAATCTGTTTTCTACAAAATATATTATGTGAAAGATAGAAAAACACTGATTTATGTTTAAAAGGTATGACATCTATTTTCAAAGATAGGACAGACATTTAGCTTTGTTTTTAGCATTCTTACCAAGCCTACAGAGATTATGAAAAATGGAACAGCAAAATAAATGTGTTCTCTTACTATAATTAAGGTAGTTTTAAAGGGGTTAAACAATTCTAAATTTTAACTTTATTGCTTTTAGAAATTATTTTCAGAATATTAAAAAAAAAACTTCCCAAAATTAAAGTACCCAAAAGGATTTGTTCCCTCTGACTTGCTGAGCTCATCTCTTTCATGCTTTAATTCCACAGTTGGCACTCTTTGAATACTATG
Organism: Mandrillus leucophaeus; assembly: GCF_000951045.1. Classification (NCBI taxonomy): domain Eukaryota; kingdom Metazoa; phylum Chordata; class Mammalia; order Primates; family Cercopithecidae; genus Mandrillus; species Mandrillus leucophaeus. The sequence goes on from NW_012106753.1 coordinate 1,118,729, forward strand.
GTTTCTACTAAGCCAATACTCTCTTCAGCTAGCCCTGCTTCCACAGTGGGCAGAAAGCTCTTGATCCATGCTGCCCTCCTATTAGTAGGATCATCTTGCAGAAAAAAATTTACTAAGCCTCATTTCAAATCACGTTTTAATATGCTTGTCATGTAACCCCAGCTCTTCCCCTAGCTGCATCAAGTTTGGCTTATGTGCACAGCCATTTCTTCTGCACTTTGTTTTGTTCTATTATAAAGAGATTGTAAAATCATTGCTATATTTCTTATGCTGTTGGACATAGAAACTATTGGTAAAGTCAGTTATAGGAAAATAAAAGAGAAACAAAATAAAAACTTCAATCTTTTCTTTTACTTGCCTCCATAAATTTTGGGTCATCTTGTGGTATTGTGTTATATGCTTCAAAAGGCAACAGATATAAGAAACACAGGTGCAGTGCCTATAGGAAATTATGTCATTGAAAAAAGCAAAATTCAAAAAGTGAATTTATGAATATAAATTTAAGGCTGAATTGGTAATAAAAATAACATATGAAGAATAGAAGTACAGAAAGGAAAAAGATATGTAGCCCAGGAGTACAGGAATGTAGTTAACAGTAGTGCTTTCTATATACAAAAATTAAAAAGAGAACAGTGACTTGTATACAGAATTGTTAAATCTTTTTTTGTAAACATAAAGATATTTAAACCATGCTCTGCATAGCAGCATATGTAGGTCTGAAAGACAAAAATGGATATTATATGCAAGGGAAATGATTGTGTCATTTTAATTGACTAAAAGACTGACAATATTAAGCAATTTGCTGTTGAGAGATTATTTATTCAATGCCTAATTGTGTATAGTGGTTTGATAAAGGATACAGATAATATATGATACATATATGTATATACATACATATGTTCATTGCCAGATAAAGCATAAGATACTCAGTCAAATTGAAATTTCAAATAAACAACAAATAAGATTTTTTTCCTTATTGAGATGAAATTTACAGAGTGTGAAATTAACCATTTTAAAAGGTGCATTTCATTGACATTTACTGCATCCACAGTGTTCTGCAACCACCAACTAAATCAATTTCTAAAACATTTCCATCACCCTAAAAGAAATCTCATACCTATTAAACAGTCACTTTCTACTGTTATTTTTGTTAGAATTATTTTAGTTAGAATAATGCTTTAGAGCAGGGGTGTCCAATCTTTTGGCTTCCCTGGGCCACATTGGAAGAAGAAGAATTATTTTGGGTCACATATAAAATACACTTACAGTAATGGTAGCTAATAAGCAAAAAAAAAAAAAAAAACAGAGAGTGAGAGACAGTTACATCCACGATGTAACAAATATAAATAGTTCATTCTTTACAATGGCTGAAAAATACTGTATTGTATGCATTTATCAGAGTTTGTTAATTCATTATTCCATTGATGGACACTTAGACTGTTTCCATCTTTTGTCTTTTGTATATAATATTGCTATGAACGTCTATATACATATATTATTTGGGTACCTTTTTTTATTCTTTCTTGGTATATATGTAGGAATGGAATTGCATGGTTATATGGTAATTCTATATTTAATTTTTAAATAAATGCAAAACTGTTTTCAATAATAATGTTACCATTTTATATTGCAACCAACAATATATAAAGTTTGCAATATTTCCAACTTTTTGCCAACACTCATTATTTTTATTTTTTAAATTGTTTAATATAGTCAACCTAATACTTGTAAACTAGTATCTCATTGTGATTGGGATCTGCATTTCTCTGATGACTAATGATGCTGAACCTCATTTTAAGTGCTTGTTCTCAATTTGTTTATTTTCTTTGGAGAAATATCTATTTCAATCTTTGCATATATATATATGTTTGTTTCGTTTTGTTTTGAGACAGAGTCTCGCTTTGTCACGCAGACTGGAGTGCGGTGGCACGATCTCAGCTCCCTGCAAGCTCCAACTCCCGGGTTCACGCTATCCTCCTGCCTCAGCCTCCCGAGTAGCTGGGACTACAGGAGCCTGCCACCACGCCCGGCTAATTTTTTGTATTTTTGGTAGAGACGGGGTTTCACTGTGTTAGGATGGTCTCGATCTCTGATCTCGTGATCTGCCTGCCTTGGTCTCCCAAAGTGCTAAGATTACAAGTATGAGTCACTGTGCCCGGCCAATCTTTGCTTATTTTTAAGAAGACTGTCTTTCTGTGGTTAAGTTGCGCTATACAAATTCTGGAGACTAGACCCTTACTAGACATATTGGCTTCAAATATTTTCTCCAGTTCTGTAGGTTGTTTTTCATTATCTGACAATGTCATTTGATGCTCATAGTTTTCAATTTTAATGAAATCTAATTTATTAATTGTTACTTATGTTTTTGATGTCATTTCCAAGAAGCCATTGCTAAATCCATCATCATGCAGATCTACTCCTGTGTTTTTCTCTAAGAAGTTTACACTTTTAGTTCATGTTTAAGTCACTGATCCATTTTGAGTTATTTTTTGCATACCATGTGAGTTAGGGATGGTTCCAGCCTCACTCTTTGACAATGGATATCCAGTTGTGCCTATACCAATTGCTGAAAACACTGTTCTTTTCCACATTGACATCCTCTTCAAAAGCCAAAACAGCATGGTACTGGTACCAAAACAGAGATACAGACCAATGGAACAGAACAGAGCAGAGCCTTCAGAAATAATACCACACATCTACAACCATCTGATCTTTGACAAACCTGACAAAAACAATAAATGAGGAAAGGATTCCCTATTTAATAAATGGTGCTGGGAAAACTGGCTAGCCATATGTAGAAAGCTGAAACTGGATCCCTTCCTGACGTCTTATACAAAAATTAATTCAAGATGTATTAGAGACTTAAATGTTAGACCTAAAACCATAAAAACCCTAGAAGAAAACC
>NW_012106753.1:1123378-1128532 GCF_000951045.1 Mandrillus leucophaeus
GAGCTATCCTTTCACTTATTTGGATCCTCTTTAAGTTCTTTCAGCAATGTTTTGTAGTTTTTGTTGTGTGAGTTTTCAGCTCCTTATTTGAATTTATTACCAGGCTTTTTTTGGATGTTATTGTAGAAGGAATTGATTTCTCAATTTTCATTTCAGATTGGTCATTGCTTTTATATATAAAAACAACTGATTTTTGCATGTAGATCTTTTACCATGCAACTTTCCTGAAGTTTCTTTTTGAACCTAATAAATAGTTGTTTGTTTGTGTGTGCATTCTGTATGTAAAAGCATGTCTTTCATTAATAGAAATGGTTTTAATACTTTTTTTTAGTTTCCTGCTGTAACAAATTACAACAAACTGCATGGCTTAAAACAACATAAATGTATTACCTTACATTTCTGGAGAACAGCAGTCCTAAATCAAAGTGTTTTTAGGACTGCTAAATCAAAGTGTAGACAGGGATGGTTCTTTCTGGCCACTCTGAAAGAGCATCTGTTCTATGCCTCTTCCCAGCTTCTGGTGGTTCCAACAATCCTCGCCTGTCCTTGTTTTCTAAACACTTCATTCCCTTTGCTACCACTATCTCCCATTGTGTCTCTCTGTTCAAATTGCCTTCTTGGTGTCACTTGTTCAGTGACACCAGTCACTGAATTAGAGCCCACCCTACTCCATTATGACCTTATCTTAACTTGTTTCTATCTACAAACACCTTATTTCTAAGTAAGATTATATTTACGGGTACTACAGATTAGAACTTGAACATTTAATTTTGGAGACACAACGTAACCAACAACAATCTGCAACATGCACAGTATTTTCTTCCCATCCGAGAATCCACAGAATGTTTAAATCATTCCAACATCGACTCTAGCCCAGCAACTCATTTAAATATCAATTCAAGAACACTCAAATATGATTTAAATCAGGTATGGGTAAGACTCTGGGTATGATTACCCTGGGGCTAAAATTCTTCCTTGTCTGCAGACCTGTAAAACTTAAAAACTAGTTATGTGCTTCTGAAACACAATGGCGAGACAGGCATAGGACAGACATTCCCATTTTTAAAGGCAGAAAAAAAGAAACAATAAAGAGATCACTGAGAACCAGTTTCCAGGCCAGTAAGAAAAATGTCATTAGGTTTCAGGGCCTGAGAATAATCCCATATGGCATGATGCACTGTCCCTCTGAGCCCAGAGAGTAGGCTTATCATGCCCTCATTTGAGACTTTTGAAGCCCTGTGAGCCCTTCTCTTGTATCATGGTGATAGCCCTACCCTCTTATCCTGTAGGAGTAGCAGTCCTCTGTAACCAAAGATGAGTTCTCAACCTCTGAAGTCAAGGAGGTGTTGGCCCCAACTCCTGGATCTACACTCTGTAGAGCCACAGGGGCAGTGGTGGCCCTGCTGGCCTCAGAGCAACCCTCAGATTCATTCGTCTCTTGTCATGAGTATAACATGTTTGCAGCCAAGTGACTCTATTGGCCCGTTTCCTACCTATAGAATCCTACAAGTTCAATAGTCCTACTTTGTTTTATTTCATCTATTTCCTCTTCAGTCCAAACTCGCAGTATTTCTGCCAAAATGGTTGATTGATTCCATGTGACACATACCTGATAATTCCAGCAAACGTCCTTTAAGATATACTGTTTGTATTCTCTACAAAGCATGCTTTCTAATCTCTTGCAATATAGATATGGTAAGAAACTTTCAAATCTTCAATTTTGAGTTTCTTTCACTTAATAATTTATGTCTTATCTTATGTTTTTTCTCCCATATTTTACTATAAGCTCCAAAGAGAAATCAGGGTGCAGCTTCCAGATTTGGCTTAGAAATTTCCTCAGCTAAATATCTAAATTAATTATCTACAAGTTCTACTTTCCACTCAAAGTACATCACAATACAAACAAACATTTTGGCCTTTAAACAAGAAAAATTTTCCTTCTAATTTCCAAGAACATGTTTCTCACTTATATTAAGCAATTGCATTTTTGGCCATTAAAAGTATTTTCAGGCACCTGTTTCACCAGACCTCTATTTCCTTGTACCAAATCTCTATTCATTTTTGGGGGGACTGCTGTAACCAATTACTACAAGCTAAGTGGCTTACAGAAATGTATTCTTATATTAATCTGGAAGCCAGAAGCCGTAAATCAAGTGTCATCACAATTGTTTTCCCCTGTGAGAGTCTGTGAGAAAGAATATTTTATACTTCTCTTTTAGCATCTGGTGGTTGTCAGCAATCATTGACATTACTTGGCTTAGAGAAAAATGACTCTAATTTCTTGCTCCATATACATGGTGATCTCCCTATGTCTGTGTCTCCCTGTCCTAATTCCCCTCCCATTATAATGACACTGAGTATCAAATTAAGGTACAACCTAAAAGAATATGGCCTCATTTTAACTTGATAATTGTTCAAAGAATTTTTTTTTTTTTTTTAAGACTGAGTTTAGTCCTTGTTGCCCAGCCCTAGCCCAGGCTGGAGCACAATGGTGAGATCTCAGCTCACTGCAACCTCCACCTCTTGAGTTCAAGTGATTCTCCTGCCTCAGCCTCCCCAGCAGTTGGGATTACAGGTGAGCACCATCATGCCCAGCTAAATTTTGTATTTTTAGTAGAGGCGGGGTTTCACCATGTTGGTTGGGCTCGCCTTGAACTCCATACCTCAGGTGATCTGCCTTGGCCTCCCAAAGTGATAGGATTACAGGCATGAGCCACCATGCCCGGCCTTCAAAGACTATTTTAAAATAAGATCACATTCACAGGTACTGGAGATTAAAATTCCAAAATATATTTTAGGAGAATACAATTCAATCCCCAATGCTTTCCAAATTGGATGCCCTTTATATGTTATTCCTGACTAATTGTTTGGGCCATAATTTCAGTGTAAGGTTGAATAGTAGTAGCAGAAACAGAAATTCTTCTTTGTTGGGACTTCTTTTGATTACTTACCTTATCTCTTCACTTGTTAAAGTTCTATTCAGATTTTTTGTTTATTCCTGTCAGTTTGGGTAGGTCGTATGTTTCTAGGAGTTTGTCCATTTCATCATGGCTACAACTGTTCATGATATTCTGCTACAATCATTTTATTTTTATGAAGTAGGTATTAATGTCCTCTTATTTTTGATATTAATTATTTGAATTTTCTAAGACTTTTTAGTCAATCTAGTCAAAAGTCAACTTTGTTGATGTTTTCAAAGAATTGGTATTTGCTTTCTTTTATTTATTCTACTATCTTTCTATATTATATTTTACTTATCTTAAATGTAGAGTTTATTATTTTCTTGTTTCTCCTAACTTTCAGTTTAGCTTTAATTTCCTTTTCTCATTTATTTATTTTTATATTTTGGTTATAATTTTGAGTGCTTTCTTCTTTTGTAGTGTATTTACAGCCATAAATTTCCTTTTAAGCACTACCTATCATGACTCTATTTATTCTGCATTTTCATTTAAAGCCATTACTGTTAATGAGGAACATACATCTGCTGTTTACTATTTGTTTTCCATATGTCATAACTTTTAGTCTTTCTTAATTCTTTTCTTAGTACTTTGTTTGTGTTTAATTGTTTTTCTGTATTATACCACTTGATTTCTCCTTATTTCCTTGTTAGTTTTTATTGGGAGTGAGGGATTAAAATTTGTTTCTTAAAACTATAACAATCTACTTTTAATTAATATATAATACTCAATTGCTTTCAAAAACTCTCCTCATCCTTCCCTATTACGTTGTCACAAATAATAGTTTTACATATCTTATATGCATTAACGTAGAGTTATAATAGTTTTATTTATTTGTCTTTTAAATCAGATAAGAAAAAGGAGTTAAAGCAAACATGTAGTAATACTGTTTTAAAAAAATATTTACCTATATAATTATCTTTATCATTTTTTTCAAAAAGTTTTTCATACAACTTTGAGTTATTGTCTAACGCTCTTTTATTTGTGCCTGAAAGATCTCTTTAGCAATTCTTGAACGGTAGATCTACAGGCAATATACACTTTCAACTTTCAATGTGTGGGATGTTTTACCTTCTTAAGTTTTGAGACATAATTTCCTTTAATATAGATTTCTTTGTTCATTTTTTTATTGTCAGCATTTTAAATGTCATTCCACTGCCTTCTAATCTGCACGGATTTTCATGTGATATCTGCTGCAAATTAGATTATAGATAATTTGTACATGATGACTCACTTTTTTCAGCTGCCTTCAAGGTTTTTTTAGTTATAAAAATATTTATTTTTTATAGAAAAGTAAAACTTGCTTATGTTTATTATGTAGAACATGATGATTTGAAATATGTATACGTTGTGGAATGGCTAAATCAAGTTAACTAACACATGCATTAGCTCATTACTTATCTTTTGTCTGTGGTGAAAACACTTAAAATCTGCTCTCAGCAACTTTCAAATACACAATACCTTGTTATTTATCTCAGTCACCATATTATTCAATAGATCTCCTGAATTTATTCTTCTAGCTGAAATTTTGTATTCTTTGACCAACATCTACCCAATCCACATGGCTGAACCAGGAAGAAATTATGTTACGTGAAATAAGCCAGGCATGGAAAGAAAAATACCACATGACCTCACTTAGAGAGGATAATTCATTTTAGGAAAATCTTGAAAAGTTGATCTAATAGAAGCAGACAGTAGAAAAGTGGTTATTAGCTTTTGAGAGTGTGATTATGTTTTGTCTTCATGTGGATCTTTTTCGTTAAGTGTGTTGAACTTTTTGAATGTGTAAATTTGTGTACTTTATACAAGTTGGAAACTTTTCAGTCATTATCTATTTAAATTTCTTTTTGCTCTCTTCTTTCTCCTATTCTTCTGGGAATCCTATTATGTACATTTTGTTCCGCTTGATGGTTTTCCACAGATCTTTTGGGCGCTTTCAATTTTTCTTCATTCTATTTCTCTTTCTGCTCTGCAGATTGTATAATTTTAACTGCCTTATCTTCAAGTTTGTTAAGACTTTATTCGGCCTACTCAGATCTACTACTAAAACATTTTAGTATGTATTTTATTTTATTTACAGTGCATTTTTCCTTCAAAAGTTCCTTTTTGTAATTTTCTTTCTTTTTTTTTGTGACAAGGTCTCACTCTGTCTCAGGCTGGAGTGCAGTGGTGTGATCATGGCTCACTCCTCGACCTC
>NW_012106753.1:1128582-1131505 GCF_000951045.1 Mandrillus leucophaeus
AACTTTCAAATACACAATACCTTGTTATTTATCTCAGTCACCATATTATTCAATAGATCTCCTGAATTTATTCTTCTAGCTGAAATTTTGTATTCTTTGACCAACATCTACCCAATCCACATGGCTGAACCAGGAAGAAATTATGTTACGTGAAATAAGCCAGGCATGGAAAGAAAAATACCACATGACCTCACTTAGAGAGGATAATTCATTTTAGGAAAATCTTGAAAAGTTGATCTAATAGAAGCAGACAGTAGAAAAGTGGTTATTAGCTTTCGAGAGTGTGATTATGTTTTGTCTTCATGTGGATCTTTTTCGTTAAGTGTGTTGAACTTTTTGAATGTGTAAATTTGTGTACTTTATACAAGTTGGAAACTTTTCAGTCATTATCTATTTAAATTTCTTTTTGCTCTCTTCTTTCTCCTATTCTTCTGGGAATCCTATTATGTACATTTTGTTCCGCTTGATGGTTTTCCACAGATCTTTTGGGCGCTTTCAATTTTTCTTCATTCTATTTCTCTTTCTGCTCTGCAGATTGTATAATTTTAACTGCCTTATCTTCAAGTTTGTTAAGACTTTATTCGGCCTACTCAGATCTACTACTAAAACATTTTAGTATGTATTTTATTTTATTTACAGTGCATTTTTCCTTCAAAAGTTCCTTTTTGTAATTTTCTTTCTTTTTTTTTGTGACAAGGTCTCACTCTGTCTCAGGCTGGAGTGCAGTGGTGTGATCATGGCTCACTCCTCGACCTCCTCGACCTCCTGGGCCCATATGATCCTTCTATATCAGCCCCCTGAGTAGCTGCAACTACAGGCACATGCCACTATGCCTGGATGATTTTTTGTATTTTAGTAGAAATGGGGTTTCTTCCTGTTGCCCAGGTTGGTCTAGACCTTCTGGTCTCAAGCAATCCACCCACCTTGGCCTGATTATAGGTCTTTTAAAAAGTAATTTTCATGTCTTTGATAGTATTCTTTGTTAAGATACTTTTCCCCAGGTCTCCTTTAGCATTTTGTCCATGGCTTTCTTTACCTCTTTGAGCATATTTAAGACTATATTTCAAATAATTGTCTAGAAAACCAATATGTGTGCTTCCTCGGGGTCTTTTTGTTAACTTCCTCTGCAAAAGACCATTCTTTTTCATTTTTGTATAATTTATTATATTTTCAAAATCTGAATATTTTTAGTATTATAATGTGGCAGCAGAAAATCAGATACTTTCTTCTCTTCCAGGTTTGTTATATTTAGTTAGATGTATATTGTAATTTTATTTGACTTTTCTAAACTTTCTTTGTAACGTCTGTATTCTCTGTTGTGTTTAGTTATCAGTGGTTTCTAGAGTCTCTAAGTTTTTTAACTAGTGGTCAGCTGGTGTTTGGCAGAGATTTCCCTAAAATGTTAGATATGAAAGTGAGAGACAGAAAGAGAGAGAGAAAAAGGAAAGAAAGATAAAGAGAGATAAAGAAAAGAAAGTAAGAAAATAAAAAGAAAGGAAGAAAGAAAGAAAATAAAGGCCATATAAAGAAAAATTGAAAGGCCGAAGGAAAAAAAAAAAGAAAACCTGACTCAGTAGTTGAAGATCATCTGTTATTGCGGCACACCTTCAATGACCTAGCAAGACTATGCGAAAATATGCAATAGTTTTCCTTTTTGCTTGTTCTGAATCTAGAGACTACTAAAGGTAAAAGCTGAATCTTGTAGTGTTTCCTAAGTATGTGTTCTACTTTGAGCATGTGTGTGGCTTCTTGAAACCCCTCATACAGGTGGAAACTTTTCCATGTCCTTATTTCTCAAAGAGATTATCAACTTGTCCTCTCCGGTTTTTGGCTTGCTTACTTGTTTGCCATAAGTGGCAGTGAGTTATTCGTTCTCTGTACAGTCATTTAAAAAAATTCCCTCTGCACAGCCACTTTTCTGCCTGAAAGTTCTTAGTTACATGAAACAAAGGGAAGCAAATTGCATGAGTCCCTTAAGGAGCTCCCAGAATGTCACAATGGACAAACACTACTATTTGAAATAAGATCTAATTTACTTCTGGAACAATAGACCATCAAACCACTCTGGGAACATGGGTTGCCATGTCCACGACAATCACTGAGCCGGGGAGGTGGAGGAACAGCAAGGACAAGTAAAAACACCACAAAACTTTTCTATCATTTTTAAGTGAGATTTAAAAAATTTGTTTGGTTGGCTGCTGCTAACCTTTAACTGCATTACAGAGTTCTGACAATGTTGATTCTCACAGTTTTTTTTTTTTTTATCTTGGGTGCTGTGGAGGGATAAGTGCCTATGCTATAAATTTTGCTAATACCATCACAATTTGTCTTTGTTGTTTAGAATAAATATGTGCAATGCAATAATTATGGAATATTTATATTAAAAATGTGTTATTTATGTAAATCTTAAGATTATTTGGGTGTTCTATATTTTTATCTGGCAACCTATTTTGAATATATGCAGAGACATATATACATATACATATACATGCGGATATTGGCATGTAAAGATATATGGATACATATATATAAAATAAATTTTTTTTTCTGAGAAGGTATAGTGTATAAATTGATGAAAGATTAAAACATTAAACAAATGTAAAAACAGAAAAATTAATATTTTATTCAAGTTAAACAGCATTAAGATAGGGTTATAAAATAATGATGATACTTTAAGGATGAGAAAGTATTAGAGACAGTCTTCATCAATGATGGATGAAGTTCAATATAAAGCTAGTTATTGCATATTTCATTGATTCTAGGGAAATTTCTTTTTTCCCATTTTAATATATTCATCACATCATGTGCCTTGTATACATGGACAGCATCACATGTTATTTAATTCAAGTTTTGATTTTGAATTTTTATTAAAGTGTCTCTTAACATGTTATTTCACATTTCAGTCATAAAATGTGAAGTTACT
>NW_012106753.1:1131555-1224319 GCF_000951045.1 Mandrillus leucophaeus
TAAAGGTAAAAGCTGAATCTTGTAGTGTTTCCTAAGTATGTGTTCTACTTTGAGCATGTGTGTGGCTTCTTGAAACCCCTCATACAGGTGGAAACTTTTCCATGTCCTTATTTCTCAAAGAGATTATCAACTTGTCCTCTCAGGTTTTTGGCTTGCTTACTTGTTTGCCATAAGTGGCAGTGAGTTATTCGTTCTCTGTACAGTCATTTAAAAAAATTCCCTCTGCACAGCCACTTTTCTGCCTGAAAGTTCTTAGTTACATGAAACAAAGGGAAGCAAATTGCATGAGTCCCTTAAGGAGCTCCCAGAATGTCACAATGGACAAACACTACTATTTGAAATAAGATCTAATTTACTTCTGGAACAATAGACCATCAAACCACTCTGGGAACATGGGTTGCCATGTCCACGACAATCACTGAGCCAGGGAGGTGGAGGAACAGCAAGGACAAGTAAAAACACCACAAAACTTTTCTATCATTTTTAAGTGAGATTTAAAAAATTTGTTTGGTTGGCTGCTGCTAACCTTTAACTGCATTACAGAGTTCTGACAATGTTGATTCTCACAGTTTTTTTTTTTTTTATCTTGGGTGCTGTGGAGGGATAAGTGCCTATGCTATAAATTTTGCTAATACCATCACAATTTGTCTTTGTTGTTTAGAATAAATATGTGCAATGCAATAATTATGGAATATTTATATTAAAAATGTGTTATTTATGTAAATCTTAAGATTATTTGGGTGTTCTATATTTTTATCTGGCAACCTATTTTGAATATATGCAGAGACATATATACATATACATATACATGCGGATATTGGCATGTAAAGATATATGGATACATATATATAAAATAAATTTTTTTTTCTGAGAAGGTATAGTGTATAAATTGATGAAAGATTAAAACATTAAACAAATGTAAAAACAGAAAAATTAATATTTTATTCAAGTTAAACAGCATTAAGATAGGGTTATAAAATAATGATGATACTTTAAGGATGAGAAAGTATTAGAGACAGTCTTCATCAATGATGGATGAAGTTCAATATAAAGCTAGTTATTGCATATTTCATTGATTCTAGGGAAATTTCTTTTTTCCCATTTTAATATATTCATCACATCATGTGCCTTGTATACATGGACAGCATCACATGTTATTTAATTCAAGTTTTGATTTTGAATTTTTATTAAAGTGTCTCTTAACATGTTATTTCACATTTCAGTCATAAAATGTGAAGTTACTCTATAATCAAAATAGTTACTTTTTATCACTTTAGGAAATTCAATTAGTTAATGCTCCCAATGGAGTTGATCTCAAACTTACCAAAACCAAAACAAAACAACTTTAGGGTTTCAGATTTGGGGGATTTGAATATTGTGGATTTGTGGACAAGGAGTCACTATATATATATTTGTGTGTGTGTGTGTGTGTGTGTGTGTATACAAACATCATGTTTTTACTTGGTAAAAAATAAGATTACTCTTTTTAATGTGCTGTGTAATCAATAGACAATTCTTCATGTATTCGTTTCCTCAGACTGTGATAAAAAAATTACCATTAACTTGCTGGTTTAAAACAACAGAAATGTAATCTCACATGATTTTGCAGGCAGATGTCTAAAATTAAGGTGCTGGCAATGATACCCTTTCTCTAAAGGCTCTGGAAGTGCCTCTCCCATCTTAAAATTAGCTCCTAGAGTTTCTTGGCTTGTGAAAGCATATCTATAATCCCTGCCTCTCTCATCACTTAATCTTCTCTCCTGTCTCCTCTCTGTCTGTGGGTCCTCATTTATTATAGTTCTTATGAGGAATCTAGTCATTGGATTTAGGATCTCTCAAAATGTAAATGATCCCTCATCTTGTAATTCTTATCCTAATTACATCTGCAAAAACAATTATTCCAAATAAGGTCACATTCTGAGGTTCTGAGTGGACACATATTTAGTAACCACTCTCCAACCCACTACACTTAAAAATGCATTATATATTCATATTTTCTACTACTAACCTTTGCCTTTAACATAATTACTAAGAATTTTATTTCATTATTTTCTGTTTGGAACAATGTCTTAAAATCATAAAATTCTCAGACATGAGTTAGAACTTAAGAATTATTAAAGAAGAAATCCTTTTACCATTACGTATTAGATAACTAGTGCCCAAATACTTTCAACTATTATGTTTAATGCATTAAACTGCTCAATGGATGCTAATTTTGTAATTGCCTAAACTCTTGCTAGATTATCAAAAATCTGCAGGTTCACATAGAACTCAAATTAGAAAAAAATGCACATAATTATTGCCTTCTGACCTCAATTTTTTCATGAAATCATCAGTTTCATTTGGTAAATTATGTGACTTCATTTTTTCTAACAAAAGCTAATATTTGGCAGTTAAAATGCTCTACCAAAGAAATATAATATTTATATTTACCAAGACTTGTGAGTGATCAAAAAACTTTCATAGGCAAGTTAAAAAACGAAATAGAATTGAATAGAATGACTTTTAAAAATAATTTATGTTATTATTCATGTGATTGTTCTCTTAGCAATGTATGAATTCTAGAGCACTATATAAACACATTTAAAATCTAAAGTGGTTTTATAGTTTTAGAGGAGCAATATTTTTAACCTAATACTTTCACAAAAATGATAGAAACTTGTTGATTGCTGAAAGCAGGAAGATAAATTACATGATAACTTCTACAAATGATCAGTTTCAGAGAGTACTACATTATTATTAAGACATTTTATTTTCATTAAAGGTTAAAAAATTGAACGTTTCAGAAAGTATCTGTGTTAAGTAAATTATGTAAATTGTAACTAAATTAGCCTGCATTGAAGAAATATGTTAATTTTTAACCTGCTGACTTACACTTAGAAAATTGCTAAATGCTAAAAGTGTCTAAACATTTCAGTTTGAGTGCATTATTAAAAATATAATGATAGCGTTCCTTACACAATTTTTATTTAACAACTAAAAGGGTGATTCTATGGTACTATAATTAAGCTCTTCAAAGCCTTCATTTATAAAGATCCTTCCATAGTTACCATTTTCTTAAAGCTAAATAAAAATTACATTGATACTTGAAGCATTTTCATATGTAGATGTTTCTATATATTATCCATGAAAGTTGCAGCACTCTATTTACTCTTCTACTTTTCTCTCATTTTGATTGCTTTTTATCTGTAGGAATTATATTTTTAAAAAAATTAGCCATATTTTAATTTATCAGATGATATATTATGCCTATCAAGTTGTTTCATTTTAACTTGTCCATGGCCTAGAAGCTCAAAGAAATGGTATTAGTAGGAGGGACATCTAATTTCAGGAGCATATTGACTGGTGCATTAATATGGGACTATGTTCTAAATTGTTAATTACACCAACAGGATAAAATATATTTAATCAAATATATTATCTTATTTGTTGGTGAGGGCATTTATTTGTGAATAAGCTAAGTTTTAAAACTAATTTCTCAGAACAACTAAATCATAATAAGTTTGATTTTATATTTTATGTAGAATAATTTGTGAAAACATTTATATTCTCAATACAATCAATAAAAATTTTCATGATTTTCAGACGAAAAAATCAAAATGTGTACATGTACTCTACATATTTGCAACCCTGAAATGAAGTTATTATTTTCTGAGATAGAAAAAATCATCTAAATGAATTAAATAAAACATATTATAGTATTCAAATTTGCACGACATTATACAATAAATATAAAATAAAAATAATATTTCTGATTTTTTTATACTAATTCATGTGTAGATAGATTTTTATCATCCTCAGGGAGCCACTACTGAATATAACAGAAAATTTCTTTTTTGTTGTTTGGTTTTACTATTTATATTCAGTTCATGATATGGCTGATAGTTCCTACAAGGAAGAACTCCAGTTCCCAGAGTTAATTTATTCAAATAGTACATAACTTCCATTTTTAAATGGCAGACTTTTTAACCTGAAAATATATTAGAATAAAAATGTGAGGTCATAAAATAGGACAAGTTAATAATAATAAAAAGGGTAAAGGTAGAGAGAAAAGTGTCCAATAATTATTTCTGAGGTAGAATATAGATAAACCCTTGTGGCCAATGACACTGGTTGCCTACATATTACTCTTACTTCCTAAGAGAAATCCAGTTTTACTAAGGAGGTTTGCACCTAGGAAATGAAACTGTGATAAGCATAAATCAATGATTGTATCCCTTTCTACTTTGACCATGATCAATTTACGCATACTTCTGGCAACACTAGGATTTGTTTCTACCCTCAGAATAGAGAAAGAGAAAAGAAGGGGGGAGAGAGAGAGAGAGAGAGAGAGAAAGCGAGAGAGAAAGCGAGAAAGAGAGAGAGAGAGAAAGCGAGAAAGAGAGAGAGGAAGGAGAGAGACAGAGGCCTCACTGGTTCCTATGAATATGGTTGAGTAAATCTGATGCGTGTACCTGTGGCAGCTCTCTTGTGATCATGTGAGGAAGCATCACCTAGACTCAGATGATGGCAGACTAGAAAATGAAGGTATCACATCCGTGCACAGACAAGATGTCCCACATTTATACATTCTGTTAAATGAATAATAGTCATTGTAAATGCTAAGCCGGAGTTACTTAAAATTTCTATTACCAATAGTCAAATGCACTCTATAAACATGCTTTTAAATGATGCTGATTGAAAGAGGCTGCAGTACAGTATTTTCACATAAGGACTCTTCATAAAGGTGAAAGTCACTTGTCTCAAGAGAATCATAAAGATCTTCCTATCAAAGTTAACTTCTAAGAGCTCTGAAGTAAAAAGTATTGGGAATTTACGTGAAAGGCAGTCAACAGTAGAGCAGTCCAGTCACTTGTTATAACATTCATGTGGATTTCAGCTTACAGAGTTACTAGCAGAAGTAATTAAACTCTTGGTTAGAATTAAACCACAAAAAGCAAGGCAGGAAAAGTCAGCATTTGTTTCTGCAGGGTACAGTACTTGCTTATAGTAATATCCAGATAAGATAGACAATAATACTCCTAAATTGCACTCTACAGAGGAGCTCTCAATCACAATCTCAGAAAAAAGGAGCTCCAACTTCCCGTTCATGAGAGGAGCCCATTCAGGAAGCAGACCTACTCACGTAGCAGCCGAGGACAACCACAGCAGCTAGTCAAATAAACCAAGTTTTTTTTCCTTCAATCTGAACGAACTAACAAACCAGCAAAATGTAATATAATAAAGTAGAGAGATTAATTTAAACAATTAGATAAAAACAAAAATAATCAGAGAATGAAAATGAATTTTTAAAGGAAGAAAGTATTGCACTCATAAAAAGCATGAAAAAGGATACGATAAGTAGGAAGAGTCAAATAAGATAATTGTCAATGAAAAACAAAAGACTTCTAAAGATAAAAACTGACATAAGCCTTCAGAGTAAAATGCTTTGTGTTATTAGTATATGAATGAAAAAGACACCCTAAAATACTGTGCGGCAAAATTAAAGAATATTAAAGCTTCTAGAGAAACACACATCTTCACTCATAAATTTTAACACCCAAATAAAAGCTTGTGTCTGGCTCCAGAAGTAGAGCAGGAAATATACACAAACTGCGGATAGAGCATCTTTTAGTGTCAATAAGTAAAAAGGGTTAAAAAAAAAAATTGGAGTGTTTCAAAGGTACAAAAGAGTTAACTGACAGAATAACCAAAGGTCAAAGCTGAAATAAGTTGAGGAACAAACTAGTATTCATTGTAACTCAAAATATAAAACAAATATTCGTAAGTTTATATTGACATGATGTTATATACAAATGTTGAATGAACAAATAAATAAAGGGGAACACAAAGATATTCTAAGCAGAAACATCCCAAATCATTTATGTGGATATTTGGCCTTCAAAAAAGGTGGAACACAACTACTTACTTCTTAAGTGTAGGCTGCACTTCTTGACTTCTTAATAAAAATTACAGTAGAGAAATAAGAAAAAGTAATTTTACAGTTGAGAAACTTGACAATCCTCAACCATGGTTCAACCTCAGCAGTTATAAATCATGTTGATAGTATGGACCCTTGACATAAATTAAAGATAATGGCACTTTATCTTTGTGGTCTTCCTCTCAAAATTCCATAACTATAGTCCAGTCATAAGAAGAATATCTGAAAAAATGCTAATTGAGGGACATTCTGTAAATCCCTAACCAACACTCCTCAAGGCTCTCTATGTTATCAAAAACAATGAAAGTATGAAAAAACTATAATAGCTAAGAGAGGCATAAGGAGACATGACAACCAAACAAAATGTGATATCTTGTATTGGATCTTGGAACAAAATAAGGGCATTAGGCATAACTAATGAAATTAATAACTATGTATCACTATAGGTACATTAAATATAACAAATACAGCATACTAAGGTAATAGGTTAATAATAGGAGAAACTGAGTGTGTGGTATGTGGGAACTCCATACTATCTTCACAATTTTTCGTAAATCTAAAATTGAATGAATGAGCACTAACTTTAATATTTAAAAAATTAATTATAAAACGTTTGCGCCACCTAAGTGTAGCTATCAACCTGACAATAGATTTTCTGTCAAGCACACCAAGTATTAGAAGAAATAATTCAGAGGGAAATTATTTTTAATATATAAATGAATATACCAACAAGTTTCCTACTATTATGTGTATTTGATATTCCATTCTTCCCTTAAATGAATTTGTATGGGGATATATTCAATCCAGATAATAGAGAAAAATTGAGGGAAAAAACCCAGAATATCGAGGAGTGCAGTTCTAACCAAGAAAATAATGAAAAGAAGTCCCAGAATGATGCTTTGGCAGAAAGCCTTTAAATGAGAAATTACTGGTTGAAGAAGAGGGCAGGAGGCTTCTTGGAAGGGTGACCATCAAAAAAGAGATTTCCATGCAATAGAGAAGATAACTCAACATGGATACACCCAAAGACAGGAGACTGCATATTGTTACTTTTAATAATATTCATTCATGACTTTAAAATCAAGGAAAATCAAAACCAGGAAATAAAAAATTGGTACCAAATGTATAGCGTCGTTATGTATGACTTTGGGCTTTGGGAGAAGGAATTGTGACACTAATATTCTTCTTTCTATAGCAAAAATTATTTGCAAAGTAGCATACGCCACATGTGTTTTTATATTTTAGAATCCACCTTTTCTCCAAAACAGGAATAAGTACTGTGACAAAACTGTATAAATCATGGCAAAAATTTTAAAACCCCAACAGTATAAATGTTTACATATTCAGATTACTGCATTTTTATAGTTATGAATTTGATTACCCACATAGTGGGTGTCAATTGTTGAGAATTTATGGAATAATTTTCTATTCAAAAAAATTTCTTATTTTTAAATTTGTAGGTGAGAATATACATTTCTATGTCTGTAGAGGAAATATTAAAATTCATTATTAATTATCATTTTATTACAAAGAAATTTATATGTCAAATTCTGTGAAATTTGTTTTTCTGTATTGCCTTCTCAGCATACCTTTTAGCAGCAAAACTTACCTGATTACAAACATAAAGGATGCTATGCTTTTAAAAATAATGCCACCTATGAACAAAAAAATAAAGCTGAACACAAACCATGCTATGTATCTGCGATATCTCAATATAAACAGGATTTGGCAGGGGCAAAAAGTTGGCAGTGAATTTATGAAGAGAATCATAGTAATAAATGAAAACGTGTTATGAGCCTACAGTCACATCATTTTTCCTGAGTTTGACAGTGTATATAGATTAAATTCAAAACACATATTTGTGGGTGACCACCTGCCCCAGATTCTATGTTAGTTATTAATGATATAGGTATAAAAAGGTTCTCAGCTCTTTCTTCAAAACCAAACAGTTTAATAGAAGAGGCAGACATGTAAAACATTCTTACGGTCCTTTTGGTAGATGTAAATGTAATCCAGACTTAAGCTGCAGTTTCTCTGACAATTGAAATCTAAATGTAATTTAAAGTAACTCTATTCATGTTTTGTCCACTATTTCTCCAAATACTGGAAGGTTTAGGTTATATCATGGACTCTCTGGCTCTTTTTTTTTCCCTCCCATCTGAATGTATATTCTCCAACCTACAGCTTTGTCTCTTGTTTCTGATTTGGCATAGAGAAGAAGTTGGATCTTGGTCCCTTTTCATAATTAATATAGACAAATCTAAGAAAATATACAAACCAAAAAAGACAAAATCAATTACCTGTCCTTGTATATCGCACACATCCGTAAGTTCATTTCTGAGGTGAGTCACAGGGTATTTGAATAGCAACCAAAGAAGTAATTTAATTTTCAGTTGTAGACATCCCAGTTCTCAAAAGTACTGTAATGTTTGCCATGATTCTCGGCCAATTCACTACTTTCCTCTTTCCTCTACTCTAAGCTGCTTCTAAATTCCTTTTCTTTTTTAATGCAGAGGGTATTAGCTATCTTGTATTGCCTGTCTCCTCAGGAAATTACTTTCTCTCATGAACTCTCTTTTTATTTCAATTGATTTATAAAAGTGCTTTTCTAAATAACAAGTGTTCTCTCCCTGTAGGAGTTTCTCTTAAAAGCATCACAGAATTATTTTTTCTTGTAGCTGCAAGTTAATATAAGTTAATACGTGAAAATAAATGTTAATAATGAAATAAGGATAGGTAACATATATTGAGCTTTTAAAATATGCCAAATTTAAAATTACATCATATAAATTATACATGCCCCATGATGTAGATATTGTGCTGATATTTTAATTTGGTACATTATTTTTTAATTCACTGAAATTAAAATTGCAAAAGCAATTATAGTTCAGCAAAACTGTATGAACTTTGGGAGACGATGTTTTTCTAAAACAAGCACATCTAACTTTAAGTATGAAATACATTGGAAGTATCCAAAGCATATAGAGTGTAGGTGGGAATTTGTGAAGAAGGGAGAATAATTTTAAGTACAAAGACATTAAAACAGCATGGTTGAAATGAAGAGGCATAAGGATCTCAAAATGGCTAGCCTATTACTTGCCATGATAAATGGGTATCAGGTTGTGAAGAGTGTAGTTTGAAGAAGCAGTCATAAGCTAGAGCACAACAGAACTCCTTAGGAGAAAACACTAAGGATATTAATATCTATTTTAAATTTTTTAGAAGCTAATGATATTTATGCTATGTACAAAGATGTAAATTATTTTCACAAATCTACTTTTAAAGGTGGAAAAACATAGAAGAAAAGCAAGATGACATTTAAAGAATACCATCAAAGATGAAGATATCAAAGAAGAATATGCAAAGCTGTTATAATAGGTTAGCAAATGTACAAAACCCAAAATATATATTTGTACTTAGTACCAGTTATATCAATGTTACTGAATTACATAAATATTTACATTATTCTTGAAGTTAAAGGAAATCTACCACTAAACCAGGACATACAAAGCCATTTACACCATTTTATGTTTTATTACTGGATTTTGCAGGTGGTAATTTGGATTTTCAAAAGTTGAAAATATACTGAGTAGAGATTTTATGTTTTATTTCTGTGAAATGCAGTAAGAAATATTACCTTTACTTTGCAGATAATAGCAGCAGAAATGATAAGAGTTCATTTTAAATCACAAAAATGTTAGAATATTTGCTTGCAATTTCAGAAGAGAAGTCACTGACAAAATAAGAATGTGAAAATTATATTTTCAACATTATTTTTCCACAAGGTGCATACTAGTCTTCAAGTTCTGCTCATCTGGAATTCTTGCTTTATAAATAAGACTTTGAATCAAATACACTTATATATAATCAATAATTATATTTTCGTAATCAAATTTCAAAAATATTTGGTATATATTCTGCACATTTTCTCAGGGATTTAAAAAGCTATTTAAACAGTTTTATTTTTCACAGCTTTTTAAAATAACAGCATGTCATGTAACTTTTAAGTTTCAAAAATGAAATATACTTAATAAAACTGAAATGAAACTAATAAAAAGTATAAATATAACAACTCCTTCACAATTTATGTCTATGACATTTTGATTATGAACATGATTGCTTTGCCATGCAATTGTTTATATTCTAGAGGAGTGATTCTTATCTGGCGTATCATGGCACCCCTCAGAGACACAGCTGCCACTTGACACATCATAAACTTGTGTGGGATCTAAATAAAATTTAAAATCATGCAAGTAAATGTTATGAACTAGACATATTAGTAGAGGAGACTTTCAAATTCCGTTAGGACATAAAACAAACTTCACATAATATTATTCAACATAGTAACTCAACAGGCAAGTGCTAGTACTACTAGTGATGCTATGTACATTTTACAATATTAGCATAGCTGTATTGCTTTAGAATAAAATGAACTTGAAAGATTGACAAAATTATTTTAAAATTTATAAACTATTCATTTTGTGTAATGAGTCCCTCAATTCAGTAGCCTCTTTTAGCGACAATCTGACTTATTTTTTTTCCTAATTGTTTCAATGAGTTCAAAGAAGTAGTAAATATTGATGAAAGTTGGGTATACAGAAGGGCAGAGATTTAAGTGGCAATGTTTCAGAAACTGATTTGAGGTGAACAGATTGTCCAGCTTGGACTCAAGCAGAGAGCACATCTGAATGCCACAGTTTCTCATGGCGAGTTTTGATTAGTTAATCTTAATTTAGTGCTTAGAGGTCTTTCAATATTTAATGCTGGACCTGATTCAGGAGTGTTGAAACCTTATAAACAATCATCCATCAGGATGTGACGTGATAGTTATTTTGTGGCCTGATACTCATTTTCAACTTCTACTCATCTATATGCAACAGAGATAATATCAAGAACTGATATTTATTCCAAAACAGCATCAAGAAAATAATTCATTAAAATACAGAGTTGAGCTAGTACTCTGCTGTTGAAAGTGTTAATAAAAAACAATCGAATTAAACAAATTAAACACTCCTGACTTGTTTATTTATTTTACTTTATTATTAATTAATCCTTAGTGTTCTTTTAGACCCAACCTAATGTAGTACTTACAAGCACCATTTATTATTCTAAGTGTGATACATACATATATATTTACCTTAGTGGTATAATAGGTACTATAATTATCCTCAGTTTAGACATGAAGTCAAGTAGGAAAATGTATGTAAATAGCCTGATGCATTAATAACCCAAAATGGTGAGGCCGAAGTTTAACATTCTGGTACTAAAGCACCATATTGTGCATATGAGCATATATGCACACGCCACACACACACACGTACACATATAAAATATACTACACACATACAAATATTTATACTATGTGTGTATTATATGTGTGTGTGTATGTCTACATGTATATATCTGAGCATAACACTAGGTTGGGTTAATTTTCTTCCCCTTTTTAACTATTAACTATGTGTATATTAACTATTTAACTATTAATTCTGTGTATATTAAATATGACTGTTAGTTAAATATTAATCTCCCCTACAGAGATAGATTGTAATACTCACTACAATTTAAAGCACTCCAAAACATTTAGCATATATATGTTCTCTTGTAGTTTTATGATTTATTTGAATACCATGTGTATTAGTATGCACAATAAGGTTTCAACCAATGCTTTATACCTACAGAAGACTGAAATCATAAAAAGTTTCTTTCTAAAACATTTAAAATATATTATGTAAAGCCAATGATTGTATTATCTAAATGGACTATGATCATATAGAAGAATTTTAATGACTTATGTGTAGCTATATGAATATATTTTAGAGCTTTATTGATTACACTTGGTATGTTGCTTGCATTTGCCTACTTTATTAAAACCAATATTATTGTTACTACAGAGTTTCCTAGACTTACTGCTTTATGACCTTTTCAAAATTACAATATTCTGCAGGAAATTGATTGCAGCTAAATATTAAATATGTGCTTAAAGTAAATAGCAGGAATATTATAAACAAAATTATTATTAGAACTGATAAATAAATTTAATGTGTATGCTTTTAAATTTTTCCAATCATTTAGATAATGAAATCAAATGCTCTTGATGTATTAAAGTAACCAAATCACAATAAATTCAAAACTTTAAACCTTAATACTTTTGTTACAAAATGACATACACATCAACATTTTTAATGAAAACAGTTTTTACTCTTTAATATGAATCTACTTATTATATTGAAGTATGCGAAACTGTAGTATTATCATATCACTTGTAGCAGCAATTATTTTCCAATGCTCAGCTTTCATCCCAGCATAAAATGAAAAAAATGATTTTGAACATGCAACTTGAAGACATTTCTTCTTTTATAGAATTTGAGTATTTTTATTTTCAAGTTTAAGGAAATTTTATCATGTGAAGTTTATCAATAACATTGTCTTATAAGTAAAAAAAGTACATTTTTCTTATAAATTTACACTTTTTTAATGTATGAATTAAATAATTAAAGCTCTTTTTCTTCAGATATATGTTATGCACTGATCCATGGAAAGAAACTGAAAAATAAGTGAATGTGGGATAATCTAGAAAGAGTTTTTATTTAAATGGAAAATATATATATTCCTGATTTAAAAGTATGGATAGTCTTATGAGATTTTAATTTGGAGAAATTTTGTATATGACCAGAAAATTATTTAAAGCAAAGGTAGAACTGTGCAATGTTTTACATTCATTTGTCTATTATATTGATGTAACCTGGAGCAAAGGCCTAATTAGTATTGACTTTAGGTCACATCCATAGCACTGCAGGTTGCCATGGCAATAGTAATCTATCTGACATTAATGACATTATAATGAGCATAAAAATGATGTAAATCATAATTAAAGTGAAGATTAATTACTTATCTTGATCTTGGGGGAAGTCTGACAATGCAATTTAAAGCGTTTATAATGAAAAGTAACTATAAAGTCATGCTGTAGGAAATTCAGGTAGTTTACAAGGTTTAATCTCTGACTGCATGCTCAAGAGAGATTGAGCTTCTATTATAGCACATGAATTTGTTTTGACATCTGACTTTGTTTGAAGTCACTGTAGGTAATAAAATGTGTTCTTGTTTAATCTATTATTCTGTTACTCATTTCTCTATGGAAGGGTCATCAGTCAGGAAAATAGTTAACTTGTCAACCTGTGGACATTTTCCTGAGATAGGACTGGTTGTACCAGCCAACTTCATGAACTGTACATTTCGCACTAAGAGTATGGTTTGAGTCTGACCACATGAGATATATATCAGTTATTAAATTGGTTCATGTTTTATGATGACAAAAAATAAAATATATGTAAAGCTATTTCTCTGAGGGATGTCATGATACAGCAAATATAAATCATGGTTTGTGAATCTTTTTAATAGTTTAATTATATCTGGTTTTAATGCCTTTAAAATATTAAAGTTTTAAATATTAAAATCACAGTTCTTTTCACATTTACGT
Organism: Mandrillus leucophaeus; assembly: GCF_000951045.1. Taxonomy (NCBI): domain Eukaryota; kingdom Metazoa; phylum Chordata; class Mammalia; order Primates; family Cercopithecidae; genus Mandrillus; species Mandrillus leucophaeus. The sequence goes on from NW_012106753.1 coordinate 1,144,953, forward strand.
TTATATTAGTAGTGCAAACTAAGGATTTAAAAATTATTTAAAAGCATAAAGACTCAAATAATCAAGCACTGTATCAATATATGTATTCATGTGATACAGATTTTTATTTTGAGAGAACCATCCATTTAAATAATAATAGTCACAGAATTACACAATTTTGTTTTAACTCTTTTGTGCCATATGACATTCAATAACGTAGTCTGATGTATTATCATATAAATTATGCAAAACTTAGTAGCCAAGAGAAACTATTTAATTTTGTTCTGGATTTTGTGGAACAGTTTTTCAGGAGTTCAGTTGGGCTCTACATCTGCAAAAATGATTCACTTGCTGCCATTTAGCTGGTGACTCACCTTGACTGGGAAATTCAAGATTCTTAACTTACTAAGCCTCTCACTTGTGCTGGAATGACTGAGACAATGGAGGCTGGACAAAATCTCTCCCTTTTTATGTTCTTTCTGTATGAGAAACTTTGGCTTCCTCACAGAATAGGTTTTTTCAGGGTATTCACACTTCTTATATGGCAGTTCAAAATGTTCCAAGAGATCTACATGAAATCTGCAGCGGTTTATGTAGCCTAAATTCAGGCTGCATTCTTCCATTTCTACGACATTCCTTTGGCTACATAAGGAGAGTCTAACTGAATATGAAAAGGTTTGGTTCATTGGGGACCATTATAGACTGTCTATCTCAGTCGGCCTTCTTAGCCCCAGGGATTTTTATTCCTTCCATGTGCAAAGTACACTCATCCCTTACAGAAACCCCCAAAAGTCTCATTTCATTATGGTAGCATCTCAAATGTTATGGAGCTCCTGGTCTTGTTAATGTGCACATAAGTTTCCTTGGATATAATTTCTTAATCAGAGTTTCTATAAATCTCAAGTTCTGGGAACTTAACAACAGATTATCTTTGACCGAAAGATTCAATACACTGTACTAGTCTGTTTACAGGCTGCTGATAAAGACATACCCGAGACTGGGCAATTTACAAAAGAAAGGGGTTTATTGGACTTACAGTTCCACATGGCTAGGGAGACCTCACAATCATGGCAGAAGGCAAGGAGGAGCAAGTCACACCTTAAGTGGATGGTGGCAGGCAAAGAGAGAGAGCTTGTGCAGGGAAACTCCCCCTTATATTACCATCAGATCTCATAAGACTTATTCACTCTCACAAGAACAACAAGAGAAAGACCTGCCCCCATGATTCAATTACCTCTCACTAGACTAGATCCTTCCCACAACACATGGAAATTTCAGGTGAGATTTGGGTGGGGACACAGCCAAACCATATAATTCCTCCCCTGGCCTGTTCCAAATCTCATATCTTCATGTTTCAAAACTAGTCATGCCTTCCCAACAGTCCCCCAAAGTCCCAACTAGTTTCTGAATAAACTCAAAAGTTCACAGTCCAAAGCCTCATATGAGTCAAGGCAAGTCCCTTCCACCTATGAGCCTGTAAAATCAAAAGCAAGTTATTTACTTCCTAGATACTATGGGGGTACAGGCATTGGGTAAATACAGCCATTCCAAATGAGAGACATTAGCCAAAACAAAGGGGCTACAGGCCCCATGCCAGTCTGAAATCCAGCAGGGCAGTCAAGCCTTAAAGCTCCAAAATGATCTCCTTTGACTCTATGTCTCATATCCGGGTCATGCTGATGCAAGAGGTGGCTTCATATAGCCTTGGACAACTCCTCCCTCTGCCTTTTCAGGGTACACCCTCCCTCCTGGCTGCCTTCTCAGACTGATATTGAACGTCTGTGGCTTTTCCAGGTGAATGGTGCAAGCTGTCTATGGATCTACCATCTGGGTTCTGGAGGATAGTGGCCCTCTTCTCACAGCTCCACCAGGCAGTTCCCCAGTAGGGACTCTGTGTGGGGTCTTCCACCCCACGTTTCCCTTCTGCACTGACCTAACAGAGGTTTTTCATGAGTACCCCACCACTGCAGAAAACTTCCACCTAGGCATCCAGGTATTTCCATACATCCTCTGAAATCTAGGCGGAGGTTCCCAAACCTCAACCTTTGATATCTGTGCACTCTCAGGATCAACACCATGTGGAAGCTGCCAAGGCTTGGGGCTTGCACCCTCTGAAGCCACAGCCTGAGCTCTACATTGGCCCTTTTCAGGCATGGCTGGAGTTGCCGGGACACAGGGCAACAAATCCCTAAGCTGCACACAGCACGGGGACCCTGGGCCCAGCTCACAAAACCACATTTTCCTCCTGGGCCTCCAGGCCTAGTGATGGGAGGGGCCACCTTGAGGACCTCAGATATGTCCTGGAGACATTTTCTCCATTGTCTTGGGGATTAACATTTGGCTTCTCATTACTTATGCAAATGTCTGCATTCTGCTTGAATTTCTTCTCAGAAAAAAAGATTTCCTTTTCTATCGCATTGTCAGGCAGCAAATTTCTGAACTTTTTTGCTTTGTTACCCATTTAAAGCTGAATGTCTTTAACGGCACCCAAGCCACCTCATGAATGCTTTGCTGCTTAGAAATTTCTTTTGCCAGATACCCTAAATCATATCCCTCAAGTTCAAAGTTCCGCAAATCTCTAGGGCAGGGGCAAAATTCCTCCCAGTCTCTTTGCTAAAACATAACAAGAGCCATCTTTGCCCCAGTTCCCAGCAAGTTCCTCATTTCCATCTGAGACCACTTCAACCTGGACTTTATTGTTCATATCACTATCAGTATTTTGGGTAAAGCCATTCAACAAGTCTCCAGGAAGTTCTAAACTTTCCCACATTTTTCCTATCTTCTTTTGAGCCCTCCAACCTATTTCAACCGCTGCCTGTTACCCAATTCCAAAGTCACTTCCAAGTTTTCAGGCATATTTCTTAGCAGTGCCCCACTCTACTGGTACCAGTTTATTGTAGTAGTCAATTTTCAGGCTGCTGATAAACACCTACCCGAAAATGCCAATTTACAAAAGAAAGAAGTTTATTGGACTTACAGTTCCATATGGCTGGGGAGACCTCAAAGTCATGGTGGAAGGTAACGAGGAGCAAGTCACATCTTATGTAGATGGCAGCAGGCAAATAGAGAGCTTGTGCAGGGAAACTCCCCCTTATATTGCCATCAGATCTCATGAAACTTATTCACTCTCACAAGAACAGCACAGAAAAGACCTGCTACTATGATTTGATTACCTCCCACTGGGTTCCTCCCACAATATGTGGCAATTGAAGATGAGATTTGTGTGAGGACACAGCCAAACCATGTCAAAGAGTAGACACTCTCTGTCAAAAAGTAGGGCTGGAGGAAGGTATGCAGAAGTGAATCCAGCTGAGAATATAATCAGTAATTAGTGCCCAGTCATGCTTCCTTGGTATAAATTGTGTGACTATTGGATATACTGTCTGGTGTATTTCAATAGAATACTATTCTAGTATTCTAACTTTTTAATAAAAAATGTTTTCAAATAACTTCTTCAGTTTGTTATTCCCTATGGGAATTTGGATATCCAAAGGCCTCTTTTCATTTCATATTTTGAGTTGAACAAGTATACTTACTTTAAAAATATTTTGAGTTTTCTATGTACTCAATTATAATTCATTTTATTATTTATTTTTACATTACTTACCAAGTATCTCTACATGGAGCTGAGAGTCAGGGTGCTATTTTACAATGCCCTTAAGAGATTTAAACGCCATATTGGATAGGCCCATGAATTTTTCTGGGGTCTGCACAAAGGCTCTTACAGCCACACAGATGAAATTTCAACCCTGAGGCTATGTTTACTGGTGTCACCTTGGACTTGATCTTCACCTTTATTCCATTTCTTAGTTTAAAAGTCTTTTGCAACAACAACAACAAAAAAATGGATATGAGAACCAGTCTCATTTGTAAAACCAGCAAGTTTTGCTGGTGTATTTTCTCTAATATTTTTCAAAAACTAAACCAATACTTATTTAATTCATTCTTTCTCATATTTTATCATTGGAAGCTAGAAGACTAGGGGACTTCTTTGATAATGCCTGAAATATCCCTTGTGAGATACAAAAATTTATGAGATCATTTTTTTTATTTTCTATGTTATACAGCAAACAGCAAATAGTTTTGACAAATTTCTGCTATTTCATTAGAATGTTTCTGTTTTCTTCAGACTCCAAGGCCATTTTTCTCACTCTTTCAAGCCTTCCACAACAGCCTTACTGAGGCCCCTACAACTATTGTGAACATTCTCTTTCAGGGCCTTTTAGTTTCCACCTGCCACCATTATAAAATAGTGTTATATCTTTCAGGCATTTTTATAACACTCCAATTCTGTTACCAATTTCTGCTTGTTATGTATTGTTATGTAACAAACTGATCTGAAATTTAGTAGTTTAAAAATATTATGTCGGGAATTTTAGTAAAGCTCAGTTGAGCAATTACTTGGATCCATATCACATTAAATTTGGTGATATTTAGCTGATAAATGTGTTGGTATAGAGGAGTCAAGGTGGCTCAGTTTCCATTTCTGGCATTGGAATTGGGGATGATTGGTAAAACCAGCAGTAGGCTAGCACTGGTGTATCTCAATGTAGCTTTCCCATACAATAAGTTTAGGCTTCCAAAATGGAGGGCTGTCCAGTGTATAATGTAGCCACATTACAGCGTAAGATGTAGCAAAACAACACAAGACAAAACAAAAATAACACAACACACACACAAAAGAAAAAAAAAAAACACGAAGGAAAAACATACAGAGGGGAAAAAAGAAATAACTGACTTTACCCTTCTCTCCATTTTTATTTTCTTCTGTTGTTTGCCCTTGGTTCAACCTAAGTAAAAGCAAAAGTAAGTACAAATCACACAGCAAGCATGCCTAGTTAATGAGGTTTATATGGATCAAAGCGGTAAAGAGTTTATCTAGAGTGTTAGGCAGACGAAAAACAGAACAATTCATTCGTTTTATTGTTCAACGATTATTCAGTCTCTTCCATCAGCTGAAGAAAGCATTATTCCCATTACAATGAATATAAAAATCTACTGCTCGCTTCTGTATCATTGGACAGGTGAAAATTCAATTGTCATCTTTAGTACTAGAGTTTATGGTGCTGTGAAAAATGTTTTCAGCAGTGAAGGTACATATTTATCCACATAATGTAAGTACTAGAAGATGTATTGCTGTCCTTTCCATGAAAACATGATACAATGTGATTCTTCCCATGGGGCTCCACAATGGCCTCTGCTTTTGACAAGCTGGGCTCTAAAAATGGAGGTGAAACCAATAAATAATAACCTTCCAAATCAGAAAGCACCAGGCTCAGATGGGTTTATTGGTTAATGTTACCATACCCTTAAAGAAGAAATGATATTACTTTTTTTCAGTCTCTTTCAGAAGATAGAAGCAGAGAGATACTGCCTAGCTTATTTTATGTGGCCAGCAACACTCTAATACCCAATGCAGACAGACGTTATAAGAAAAGAAAACAAGTGATCAAAATAACTCATGAAAACAGATACAAAACTTATTAACAAAATATTAGCAAACCAAATTCAACTAATATAAAAATAATTAGATACCATGATCATGTGAGACTTGTTTATGCAGAGCTGGTTCAACATCTGAAAATTCATCACATCAACAGGTCAAACAAGACAAATCACATGATTATAATTGATAGAGTTCAATAACAATTCAGGATAAAAACTCTCAGTAAACTGAGATAGGGATAGAGGGGAACTTCCTCAACATTGTAAAGAATATTTACAAAACCCTACAGATAATATTCTTAATGCTTAGACACCCAAAACATTCCCAGTAAGTTCAGTAACTGCTTTACAACCTTGTACTGGCACTCTTAGCTAGTTCAATGAGGCAAGAAAATAAAATAAAAGGTGTAATATTGGGAAAGAAGAAAAAAGACTGCCTTTGTTCATGGTGACATGATTGTTTATATAGAAAACTAAAATGAATGAACAAAATACTTCTAGAATAGATAAGTCATCATTGTATGGTTGCAGGATATATTAAGACACAAAAGTCAATATATGTCCTATATGCCAGCAATGAACAAGCAAAAACTGAAAGTAAAGACACAGTAACATTGATATTAACACCCTAAAATATGAAATGCTTACATACAAATCTAACAAAACATGTACATGATTTATATGAAGAAAATACAAGACCCTCATGAAAGACATAAAAGTGGAATTAAGTAAATGGAGAAAAGTCCATATTCATGGATGAGAAGACACAATGTTTTCAAAATGTCACTTTTCCCCATATTGATCTATAGGCTCAATGCAATGCCAATAAAAATTCAAGCATGTATATTTTTGGATTTCAACAGACGGATTCTAAAATATTTATGGAGATGCAAAATTCCTATGATAGCCAAAACAATATTGAAGAAGAAGAAGGTTAGAGGACTAAAACTCTCTGACTTCAAGATGGACTATAAAGCTATAGTAATTAAGAAAGTGAGGTATAGGTATAAAATAGACAAATAGATCACTGGAAAAAGATAAAGAGTACAGAAATTGACCCACATAAATATAGTCATCTTATCTTTGACAAAGGAGAAAAGAAAATATAATGGAGAAAAGATAGTCTTTTCAAAATTCGTGGTAGAAATTCCATTACTGTGTATATACCCAAAGGAATATACATCATTCTATTATGAAGATATATGTGTGTATATTTTCTTTGCAGCCCTATTCACAATAGCAAAGACTTGGAATCAACCCAAAAGTCCATCAGTGATAGACTGGATAAAGAAAATGTGGTACATATACACCACGGAATACTATGCAGTCATAAAAAGGAACAAGGTAATATCCTTTCCCGGGACGTGGATGGAGCTTCAAGCTGTTAGCCTCAGCAAATTAATGCAGGAACAGAAACCCAAAAACAGCATATTCTCACTTATAAATGGGAGAAACATGAGAATACATGGACACACGGTGGGGAACAACACCCACTGTGATCTGTAGATGGGAACTGGGGGAGGAAGAGTCTCAGGAAGAATAGCTAATGGATGCTGAACTTAATACCTAGGTGATGGGCTGATCTGTGCAGCAAAAACCACCATGGCACATGTTTACCTATGTAACAGACCTACACATGTACCCCAGAACTTAAAATATAAGTTGAAGAAAGAGAAAAAAAAAAAAAAAGAAAAATTCATGCTAGAACAAATGGACATCCAGTTGTAAATAAATGAATCTAGACACAGACCTTACGTGTTTCATGCAATTAACTCAAAAATTGCTCACAGACCAGCATGCAAAACATAAAATTATATAATACTTAGAGGAGAACATGGGAGAAAATCTAGTTCACTTGCATTTTCCAGTGACTTCTTAAGTGCAACACCAAAGTGCGATCCATGAAGTAACAAATTGATGAGTTAAACATTTAAGCTACATTTAAAAATGTCTGCATTGTGAAAGACATTGTCCAGAAAATAAAAAGACACATCACATACTGGGAGAAATATTTGTGAAAGATATAGCAGATAAAGAGCTGTTATCCAAAATATAAAAAGAACTCTTAAAACTCAGTAATAAAAATATGAAAAAACATTACCAAACGTAGACCAAATACCTTAACAGATTTTTCATCAAAGGAGATATACAGATGGCAAGTAAGCATGTGAAAAGATTCTGTACATTATATATCATCTGGAAAATGCAGATTAAAGCGAGATACCACTACCTACCAGTTAGTGACCAAAATCTAGGACAAGCAAAACACCACCAAACATCAAGCTGACAACAATAGACACTGGTGAGAATGTGGAGCAACAGGAACTCATTCATTGCTGGAGGGAATACAAAATGGCACAGCTACTTTGGAACATAGCTTTGTGGTTTCTTACATAATTGAACATTCTCTCACTGTGTTATCTAGTAATTACCTTTCTTAAAATTACCTGAAGAAACTGAAAACACCAAAGCCTACACACAGATATTCATAGCAGCTTTTTTTCATAACTGCCAAAACTTAGAAGTTCCAAGATGTCCTTCAGTAAGTGAATGGGCTAATAAACTGTGATACATCTAGATGATAGAATATTATTCAACATTAAAAATAAATGAGCTATCACACCATGAAAATAAATGAAGGAAACTTAAATGCACGTTATTAAATAAAAGAAGTCAATCTGAAAAGGCTGCATACTGTAGAATTTCAACTAATTTTATATAACATTCTGGAAAAGAAAAAAAAAACAAACATGGAGACAGTAAAATGGTCCATGGTTACTAGGAGTTGGGTTGAGGGAGGAATGACTAGGCAAAGCATGGAGGATTTTTAGGACACTGAAAATACTCTGCATGACACTATAATGGCAGATATATGAATAAACATTTATTCAAACCCACAGAACACACAACCCCAAGGGTGAACCATAATATAAACTGGGGACTCTGGGTGATACTGATGTGTCAGTCTAGGTTCATCAGTTGTAGTAAATGTATTACTCTGGGGGAGCATAATAATAATGTGAGAGGCTATGCATGGGTGGAGGCAGAAAGTATATGGGAAATCTTTGTACCTTCCACTCGTTTTTCTGAGAACCTGAAACTTCTCTGAAAAATAGTGTGTTTTTTAAAAAGTAGAGGAGGTAAACTTATTGATGACCAGCATAAAGCCATGTTGTTTGAGAATTTTTACTTTCCATTACCTTAATTTTTGACTCAACATGTATGCAAACTCTGGCATCCAAGAAGATACACTTAACTCTGTGAACACAGTTATGGATTTCTTAAATTGACCTGGCCCTAGGAAAATTTGGGTTACTCAAGTTGGTGAACTGAGGGCTTAAAAAGAAGGTTATTACTAGCTGGGGTCAGTGTTTCTTATATACAACATAAATTTGGTTTTGCTGCTATGCTGTGGTGGCATACAAGACTATATTACATTTTTACGGTAATGAAGGCTTTTTAGTTGTACATCTATGAATATATTGTATTTGTGCCTGTTAGATAAACTTGAATAAATGAAGAAAGATGACATTCACAGCATGATGTGTCTTATCCATCTGTTTATTGGGATATATTTGTTTAAAGAATGTCTTCTAATAAGCAAATCTATAAAAATATATTTTCTGTTTATTTCAAGAGATATATCCATAAAGTCTTCTTTGGATATCCTAGTCACCAATCCTTTAATCTTGAATTCCCAAACCTCAACCAGCCAGTGAATCCATTAGCGCTGTCCATTAGTCGCTACCCAAGACTTGTGCCTCCAACCACAAATTCTTCCTAACCATGGAAATCATATATTTTGCTCAAAGTTCTGCCCACTGTGAAGTTCAATGTTTAACATTGTTTTTCAGAATGAACCCTGTATAAAGTTGTTTTTCAGCAGCCATTTAATTCTGGATGATGCCAGTTTAACATACAGACTCAGCTGCAAACCAGGGCCATATTTTTTTTTCTTCTGTTGACAGTCATAGTGGACACCCCATGAGGTCATATCAGTGTTGTGAGAGAGATGTGATAGAACAGCATGAGTAGGTATTATGGTAGACTGAGCCACCTGTTCATGTAATTTATTTGCATCTTCTCAGGCTTGTTTGGATCTAGTTTGTATATGCCATTTCTATTTAAAGATGGAATGCTGCTGTGCATGCATCAGATAATACTCAATTTATAGCTAAGTTCAGAGACATTTTTTCCATGGCCAGACATTCATGATTCTTCAAAGAGTCACTATAAATCTTGAAATAATTTTATTCAACATTATAAGAAATGACCAATTACTAAGTCATAAGAAAATTACCAGCATGTATCATTTTCACATCCAAACTCTGTCTACTGCAATCACATAGCTACAGGTTGGACTTCTAAACCCACAGTTATGTTCCCATGTAGATTTCACTATAATCAAGTTCCTGTAAATTTAATTTTTTAAAAAAACAATATGAAACCAATATTATCCCTGCTTTGTAGATGACTTTTTCTAATATGCCAGCTCCAGTTTAAAGTCAATCTCTTAAAGGCTTCTCTGGTGAATTTTTTTTTTTAATTTTTGTTATTTAGCCCTATGTAATTTAGACTCCAAAGTAGGGCTAAGAAAAGAAAAACCATAAAAATCATCATAGTTGATAGAACATTGACCAATCATAAAGGCAGATAGATAATAATAGATGATAGATGAATCTGTACTGTATCACTCTTCCCAAATATTACATTTTTTTACAAGTTGAAGATTTGTGGAAACCCCAAATTGAACCAAGTCTACTGGTGTCATCTTTCCAACAGCAGATACTCATTTTATTTTTCTGTGTCATATTTTGCTAATTCTCACAAAATAACTCTTTGATTATATTATGTCTGTTTTGATGTTCTCACTTACAGGTGGGAGCCAAACCACTAGAACACATGGACACAAAAAGGGGAGTAACAGACAGCAGGGCCTACTTGAAGGTGAAAAATGGGAGAAGGGAGAGGATAAAAAAAAACTACCTCTTGGATATGATGCTTATTAGCCAGGCAATGAAATAATCTGTATACCAAATCCCCATGATAGGCAATTTACCTATATAATAAACCTTCACATGTACCCCTGAAACTAAAACAAGTTAAGAAAAGGTCATGTCCCCCTATTCATTGAAATATTGACTTATTTTTTGGCAAAATATATTGTCCTGCTGAGTTGCTGGACAAAGGAAAGCATCATATATAATATTATATGGTGTTTGGTGACGTATGAACATCTGCTACATCAAAAACTGCTTTGTTATATACATATAATGAACATTATTTATCTTTTATTAAAGATTACATTTATTTTTTCATTAATTATCATTTTAGTATTTTTCTCATTTTCTTTATTTAGCCTTTTATAATTTTTCCCTGAATCAAATTTATTATAGCACTCTAAAGAAAGTTTTTCCAAATTATTTTGGTGGATTTTCTATTTCGTCATTTTTCTGAGTCACCTAGATCATTTTCATAAGCTTTTACTTTTTGTGTTGTGTTTTGCTTTATTTCTTTTGGCTTCACTTAATGAGACATCATGCCCATTACAATAAAAGAACTCTGAAGGAGGGAAAATGTGAATTACCACAAAATTCTGCTTTTCTTATTTGGAACATATTTATAATTAGATTTAAATGGCTAGCCAGGAATAAGAGTTGAGGTGGGATTGAGTTTTACTTAACAGAAAATAAAAATGTAGATTTCTTCTTTTACCAACGAAAACATATGTTGTGGTCTCTGAATTCCATAGTGTCTGTGGCAGAATCTAGAGTTCTGCCTATTATTATGGCACAGTTTTCATAACATTTTCAAATAGAATGCAGAATAAACACTCTCGATACTATAGCAATACATAGCCATTTCTTATTTTTTTATTTGCTCCTCTAGAATATTTTTTGATATTTCAGTTATATTATTAAACAATATAAGGGGAAAAGTTCTGACCCACTGTGGTCCTAGATTTTTTGTTAATACGATAAATATTTATTGAGTAACCACAGTGTGTCTGACACACACAATGCGCTGAGTAGAGTATATGATGAAAACAGAAACATACACATTTCTTGCTTTTATAGAATATATAGTCCTAATTTTCAAATGAGTTAAATAACATAGCCCAGCATATATCATTTTTCATTCTTCCAAAAATTCTAATGGTGCTCTTATATTTTTATGCTTTCCTTAAATATTTGGATTACTAGAATTACACTCATTACTTATAATAATCTTCCAATTTAACATTGCTATGTGCTAAGAGCTAAATAATTTTGTGGTATGATTCTCATAAATATTTTTCTTAGTATATATTTTCAGTCTTTATAGTATATACTCATAGATTTCATACCAGGGTTGCAGAAATGGTTTAATACCATACATAGAATAGGATATTATTCATTTTTTGGAAGAGTTTATGATAAACATGTAATCCCTTTGTATTCTGAATTAATCAGTGCAATCATATCTAGTTGGTTTAAAATGCAATCCTCAAGTTTCTTCAATTTAACAGAGAAAGTGGTTTTTTTTGTTTTGTTTTGTTTTTTTCTCCTTTGAAGACTGATGTGATGTTCTTAACTGAGCTCTTGTGGTTAGTGGCCATCCTTACAGTTCTGCCTGCCTGCTGTACATAGATAGAAAAAAAATATGAAAACCTTAGGGAACTGTTTATGAGCCAGAGCTCCACTTCACTTCTGTTCCCACTTCATTGATATATTATACCTGAATGGGGCTATATTGAGGCTCAAGTCAATAAATGTGATACACCACACAAAAAAATTTAAAAACAAAAATCACATGATTATCTCAATAGATGCAGAAAAAGCATTTGATAACATCCAGTATCCCTTTGTGATTAAAACTCTCAGCAAAATTGGCATAGAAGGGACATACCATAAGGTAATAAAAGCCGTCTATGACAAACCCACCGTCAATATAATACTGAATGGGAAAACGTTGAAAGCATTCCTGCTGAGAACTGGAACAAGACAAGGATGCCCACTCTCACCACTTCTACTCAACATACTACTGGAAGTCCTAGCAGAAGCAACCAGACCAGAGAAAGAGATAAAGGGCATCTGAATTGGTAAAAAGCAACTCAAGCTGCCACTGTTTGTTGATGATATGATGATATACCTAGAATACCCGGAAGACTCCTCCAAAAATCTCCTAAAACTGATAAATGAATTCAGCAGTTTCAGGATACAAAATTTGTGTACACAAATCAGTAGTGCTTTTATACATCAACAGTGACCAAGTTGAGGATCAAATAAAAAACTCAATCCCTTTTACAATAGCTGCAAAAAATAAATTGAAATACTTAGAGATATACGAAACCAAGAAGGTAAAAGACTTCTACAAGGTAAACTACAAAACACTGCTGAAAGAAATCATAAATGGCAAAAACAAGTGAAAATACATCCCATGCTCATGGATGGGTAGAATCGGTATTGTGAAAAAGACCATACTGTCATAAGAAATCTACAAATTCAATGCAATTCCTATCAAAATACCATCATCATTCTTAATAGAACTGGAAAAAAAATTCCTTCAATTTATATGGAATGAAGAAAGAGCCTGCATAGCTAAAGCAAGACTAAGCAAAAAGAACCAATTTAGAGGCATCCATCACATTACCTGACTTCAAACTATACTGTAAGACCATAATCACTAAAACAACATGGTACTGGTATAAAACAAAAGAGAACATAATTTTAACACATACATGTGGCAGTAATAAAGTCAGTAGTTGTCAGAGACTGAAGAATATGCAAAATACCCTTATAATGTGCACTTGAACATGACAAATTATATTTCACAGTAAACAGAATTACATGCTAATTTTTTTCTAATTATCTGGTTGAAAGTACTTTTTTATTTTGCTCTGGCCAAAGAAAGGATAAATCCTGAAGAAAGCTGGGAGATGTGCCAATAATTTTGATAATTAAGTACGTGGATAGAGTGGGATAATAGTGTAATACTGTCACATATTTATGTTACAAACTACTGTATATCATTCTATGTCTCTTGCATTTTAAACATGTTGTATTGTGTACTTTCTAAATATTCCCATGGGGAAAATATAATTGTCTATATTTTATGGAAGAGTAAAGTAGGGCTAAAATGCAATTTGTTTAGGAATTGAGGACTTGAACTTAGGTCTTTCTATAGGGTGGTTCAAAAGTTATTGTAGGTTTTTGTCATTGTAAGTAATGGACAAGACCGGGTGTGGTGACTCATGCCTGTAATCCCAGCACTTTGGGAGGCCAAGGTGGGTGGGTCGCCTGAGGTTAGGAGTTCGAGACCTGCCTGACCAATATGGTAGAATCCGTCTCTACTGAAAATACAAAAATTAGCCGGGCATGGTGGTGCGTGCCTATAATCCCATGTACTTGGGAGCCTGAGGCAGTAGAATTGTTTGAATCGGGGAGGTGGAGGTTGCAGTGAGCCAAGATAGCGCCACTGCACTCCAGCCTAGGTGACAGAGAGACACTCTGTGTCAAAAAAAAAAAAAAAAAAAGGAACGTAATGGCCAAAAGCGCAATAACTTACGCACCAACCTAATAACTTTAAAGATTATATTATTTTTACAGAGCTATAATTGGCATATAACATATTGCATTTATTTAGTGTTCAATTTGTTAAGCTTTGACATATGTTGTACATGTGAAACATCACAATAGATCCTGAACATCCACGTCAGTTTCAAAATGATTCTCCTTCCCTTTTATAATCCTTTCCTTTCTATTTTAACCTATTATTACCAACCACTGCTCTAGTTTGTATTACTATATTTATGTATCCTAGAATTTTATATACATGGATTAGTACAATGTATACTCTTTTTGTCTGATGTGTTTAATTCAGAATAATTATTTTAAGATTAACCCAGGTTGTAGCAAGTATCAAGAGTTCATTTATTCTGTTAAATTGTATTTCATCATATTTTTTTCTTGCCTCACTGTACTGGTTAGATGCTTCAGGATAATATTAAATACATGGACGAGATTGGGTATGTTTCATTTTTCTTTATATTAAAAATATTCAATATTTCAATCTTAAGTATAATTTGTAGACACCCTTTATAAGATTGACGAAGTTTCCCTTGTTTCCTAATTTGCTGATAATTTTTAACAGAAATACATGTTGTATTTTCAAAATGTTTTAGAACCTATTGAGATAATATCATCTTCTTTTTTAAGCTGACGATATAAACGATCATTTAATTAACTTTATAATGCTAAAATAAATTGGTATTTCTGGGTTAAACCCCACTTGGTCCTGATCCATTGTCATTTTTGCATATTTCTGATTTCTATTTGCAAAAATTTTGTTTAGCTTTTTCTTTTCTTGGCATCAGGAGATACATCGGGTCTCTCGTGTTCTTACCTTATAATTTCTTTGTTTAGCTATAGTACAAAGGAGTGCCGGCTTTGTAGTGTGAGTTTTGAAATATTCCAAATTTTTACAATCTTCTGTAAGTTTTTAAAAGTAATTTATATTTTTTATTTCTGAAAATCGGTAGTTTTCACAAGTGTGGCTATCTGAGGGTGGAGTTTTTATTTTGAAAAAGTTTTTAATGAAATATTTTAAATAGACATAGGATTACTTGGGTTACTTATTTCTTCTTTTGTGGAACTTGATAGTATGATTCTTATGAGAAATTTATGCATTTCATGCATGCTGTTGAATTTTTGACATGATGATATTGAAAAATATCTTAGTATTCCTTCATACTTGTAAAACTTACAGTAATATCACTTCTATTATTCCTGATATCGTCAATTTGAATCTACTCTCTTTTTGTTCAGATTGGTTTGACTAGAAGTTATTAATGTATTCATATTTTCAAAATACCAGCTTCTGGTTTCATTTATTTTCTCTATTGTTTTTGTATTTTCTATAGCATTAATTTATGCCCTTATTTATGCTGCTTTCTTTCATCAATTTAACTGGTATATGGTTCATGGTAGATTTTCCATCCATCTGTTCTAACAATAATTGAAGACATATTGAAATTTCATGAAATAATTGTGAACTTTTCTCTGTTTTTAGTTATATTGATTTTTTTCTTCATATATACTTCAGCTCTCAGTTCATAAGCATTTAGGATTGCAATGTCTTCCTTCAAAATGGCCCTATTTTTCATTATGAGTATGTTGCTTTGTTTCTGGTAATTTTGTTCACTTTATAATATATTCCATTGCATATTTGAAATAGGAAATTTAGCTTTCTTTTGATTAGGGTTAGCATTCTGTTCCTTTTCTATTATTTCACATTAACGTGCTTTTATATTTGTATAATTGAAGTGTGTTTCTCCTAGGTAGCATATATTTTGTCTTACCTTTTTAAAAAATCTCATCTATAAATGTCTGTATTTTAATGGGGTGATTAGACAATTTATATTCAATGTGATTATTGTTTTGGTTAAGTTTATTTATTTATTTATTTATTTATTTATTTATTTATTTATTTATTTATTTTTCGAGATGGAGTCTTGCTTTGTCACCCAGGCTAGAGTGCAGTGGCACAATATCAGCTCACTGCAACCTCCACCTCCTGGGTTCAAGCAATTCTCCTGCGTCAGCCTCCCGAGTAGCTGGGATTACTGGTGCACACCACCTTGCCCAGCTAATTTTTGTATTTTTAGTAGAGACGGGGATTTCACCACATTGGTCAGGCTGTTCTTGAACTCCTGACCTCATAATCTGCCCGCCTCAGCCTCCCAAAGTGCTGGGATTACAGCTGTGATCCACCACGCCTGGCTGATTAGGTTTAAATCTATGATCTGGTTCACTGTTTCTACATGTCTGTTTATTTCTTTAGTTTCTTTTTGCTCCTTTCCATCCTTTATTTGGTATGCTTCCATGTATCTGTTCATTTTCTCTGCTTTTAAGTTATCAGCTATGTAAAACTATTTGTTTCATTATCTTAGTCATTATTTTGTGACTTGTAGTGTAAAATATTAACTTATCACAGCCTAACGTGGTTTCTTTTTGCCTTAAGGTCACCATCCTTTTTTCAAGTTTTAACAGTTGTTTTGGATACGTTATTTTTGTACATCTTTATGTGGTACATGTAAAATTTTCTTACATGCATAGAATGTGTAGTGATCACATCAGAGTACTTAAAGTGTCAATGACCTGATTATTATATCTATGTGTTTGGTGAATTTCAAGTCTTCTCTTGTAGCTATTTTGAAATACACAATATACTATTGTTAACTATAATCAGCTACTCCACTATCAAACATTAGAACTTATTCCTTCTAGTTAAGTGTATGTTTGTACTCATTTACCAATCTCTCTTTACCATCCCCCCTTACTCCCTGCTAGGCACACACACTTCCCAGTGTGTGGTATCATTCCACTCTCTATCTCCATGTGGTCAACTTTTATAACTCCCATATAAAAGTGAAAACATGCAATATTTTTCTGTCTCTGTCTTGGTTCACTTTACGTAATGACCTCCAGTTCTATCCATGTTGCTGCAAATGGCATGATTTTATTATTTTTTATGGCCAATTAGTATTTCATTGTGTATTTGAACTACATCTTATCTATACATTCATCTGTGGATGGACACTTAGGTTGATTCCATATCCTTATTCTTGTGAATAGTGCTGTAATAAATATGGTAGGTTCAAGTATTCCTGTGATATATTGATTTATTTCCATTTGGATAAACACCCAATTGTGGGATTGCTGGATAATATGGTAGTCCTGTTTTTAGATTTTTGAGAAATCTCAATGTTGATTTCCACAGTGGCTCTACTAACCCACATTCCCACCACCAGTATATGGGCGTTCCCTTTTCGCTGTATCCTCACCAACATCTGTATTTTTGTCCTTTTAATAATAGCTACTCTAACTAAGGTAGAATGATATCTCACTGAGGTTTTCTTTTGCATTACACTGATAATTAGTCATGGTAAGTATTTTTTTTCACATACCTCTTTGGCCATTTGTATGCCTTCTTTTGAAGATATACAAATTCAGTTTTATTCATGTCCTTGTTTTAATGAGATTGTTTGTTTGTTTTCTGTTGTGTTGAGCTCTTTGTATATTCTGGATATTAGTCCCCTGTCAAATGAGTACCATTCAAATATATTTTTCCCAATCACCAGCTTGTCTGTTCACTCTGTTGATTGTTTATTTTACTGTGCAGAAGAATTTTAGTTAAATATAATCCCATTCACCCACTTTTGGTTTTGTTTTCTACGTGTTTTGGGACTTAGTCACAATATATTTGCCTAGACCAATGTCCTAAAGAGTTCTGCCTGTTTGCTTCCAGTAGTTTTATAGTTTGAGGTCAAAATTTAAGTCTTTAATCCATCTTGACTTGATTTTTGTATATAGTGAAAGATAGGAGTTCACATTCATTTTTCTACAAATGGTTATCCAGTTTTCTTAGCATCAATTATCAAAGAAGGTGTCCTTTCCCCAATGGCTGTGTTGAAGATCAACTGGCTATAAATATATGAATGTATTCCTGACAGTGTAATTTTAAGTACTATGTTACCACCTCACATAAAATATGAAAACAATATAATAGTACAATTTTGTGTCTTCCTTCTTGACCTTATGATGCTATTAATGTACATTTTACTTTTCTATGTTATAACCCCTATTGTATTTTTAAATTTTACTCTGAGTATTCAATTATTTTTTAAAATACCTAAAGTAAAAGAAAACAATCTTTCATATTTACTCTTGTATTTATCATATGCAGTGCTTTTTATTGATTTGGATAGATCCACATTTCACTCGGCTATCACTTTTTTTTTACTTTCTGAAGAATTTCCTTTAACTTTTTTTTTCATGTGTTTCTCTTTGTGAGGAATTTATTTTAGCTTTTGTTGTTCCTCAGATATTTATTTTGGCTTCATTTTGAAAAATACATATAAAGTCCCAGGTTGATTTTTTTCTTTCAGTATGTTAAAGGTATACACTTTTGTCTTTTCATTTACATTGTTTCCAACAAATAAATGTGCTGTCAATCTTATAGTTGTTCCACTGTATGAAACAGGTGTCTGTTACTCAGTTTGCTATTAATAGTTTTTCTTTATTACTAATTTGGAGCAAGTTAATTGGAATGTTCCTTGCTGTAGATTTCCTCACGTTTCTGGTATTTAAGTTTTATTATATATCTTGAATACATCGTTTATTACTTCCTATCAAATTTAGAAAAATATGGCCCCTGACAATTTCACATATTTTCACTGTAACCTATCATTATTTGTCTCTCTCAGGAGCTCAAATTATAATTACCTTGTATTTCTTAAAGTTGTCCCACAGTTCAGTAGTATTTATTTCATTTATTTTTTCACTTTTCTCTTTGTCTTTCTGTCATAATAGGTTTTTTTTTTTTTTTTTTTTACTTCAAATTCACCAATTTTTCCCTCTGTGATATCTAATTAACAGCTGCTCTCACCTGGTGTATTTTTATCTCACATATTGTGGTTTTCATTGGTTTATGTGTAATTATCTTTTTAGAAATTGTGTATTTTCCATGTCTCTACTTAACTTTCTAAACATACAGAATGCAGTTAAAATAATTGTTTTCATGTCATTTTCTGCTCATTCGAATATCTGTGTCTGGTCTGTAAATTTCCATTAGCTAATTTTTTTTTCTCATCATAGTTTATATTTGCCTTCTTTTGTCATATCTCATACTTGTTGTACTTTTAAAAACATTTTTTAGCTATTTTGTGTGATACAGTTTAGTTACTTGAAAGAAGTTGTATCTTTTGGGGTTCTTGCTTTTATAATTGATTAGGCAGGCATTGAGCCATATTTATTGTAGGACTAATTATCCCTCACTATTGGATCAAGATTTTTCACACACTCTCCCCAATATCTCATGAATCTTTAGGTTCTCTAGTGGCTGGTGAGAATATTCCTGGCCAGCCTCAAGCACTGGGCATTCTTAGCCATAGTCTTTTCAGATGATTCTTTCAGAGGTTTCTGCTAGTCTCCTCACATACATGTATTACTATTTTTAGTACACTGCTCAATTCTCAACAACAACCCACTAAAGAACTCCAAAGTTTTATCCGTAGTTCTTTCATCTGAATATACCTTTTTAATGAACTCTAGTCTCAATATCCCTGTTGTCTTAGAGCTTTCTTCAAGACTCAGTAAGTCAGTTTAATTTCTTCTAGGCTCTTTCTTCATTCACAATTGTCTGCAAATCTTATCAGGGCACCGATCTGGTATGATCATAGGAATAATTTTTTATTGTTTTTTCTTTTCTCTGCTGTATTACTTTTCTTTGTTGTTTAAAGTTGAATGTCCTGAAAAGTGATATTTACATATTTTGTTCATTGTATGATTGTCTGTGTTTGATACACTATCTGTTTTTGTTTGTCTGTTTTTGAGATGGAGTTTCACTCTTGTTGCTCAGGCTAGAGTGCAGTGGCACAATCTCAGCTCACTGCAACCTCTGCCTCCCAAGTTCAAGTGATTCTCCTGCCTCAGCCTCCCGAGTAGCTGGGATTATAGGCAGCCGCCACTATGCCCAGCTGATTTTTGTATTTTTAGTAGAGACACTGTTTCACCATATTGGCCAGGGTGGTCTTGAACTCCTGACCTCAGGTGATCCATCTGCCTCGGCCTCTCAAAATGCTAGTATTACAGGCATGAGCCACTGCACCCGGCTTGGTGAGTTATCTTGACTTGAACTTAAATGCTTTATCATTAGCCATTTTACTACCTTGAATCTCTGTAGAAAAAAAAGTGAAATTTGGTCATCCAGGTAACACATACACAAGATTTCTATTTTATTTCATTTTAATATTTGTAGTGACTTTGTATCACCTCTTGTTTTATGCTCTGTGGATTTTAAAAGTAGTATAACATGGTTCCTATTCTTTATTACTTTTTAAGAAAATACACTTAGCAATTTTAATATTCTTTTGTGGATTCTCATAGAGGTGTGGGCCTAATGAAATAAGAAAGTATAATTGGGATTCAGTGCAGGTTTAATTGAGTACTTGGTAGATATTCAGCCAATGCTACCTAGAAGAGTCGATTATGGAATTACATTTGAATTGATGATTTCGAGTTCACAATGGATTAAGACACAGCATGAAAACATTTCACTTATAGGTATTATGAACAAATGTGCAAAGGTGTGAATAATGTGTTTGCAAAACCGCAAATAGATGGCTATTTCTGGATTATAAAGTCATGAAATGTTAATTCAGTATTGAAAAATGAGGCTGAGGTAGCAGACCATTGCCAGATCAAAAATGAGCTTGCACAATAGCCAACATACCTGACCATGATCCAATGATTACATTATGACTTAAATAAAAAGATAAAGAAAAGTATAATCTCTAAGAAGGTATATTGAGCCTCCAACAGAAATTAGAAAACACAGTTTGAAGACTCTACTATTTGTATGATTGTGAGATTTGGGGTAATACCATTAAGTCATGATGGAAATAGCATCACAAAAGAGGCAACAGGCTGACTTTCAGAATATGGGCTTTTAAGGATTTACAAAGATAGGGCAGTGTCAAAGTGGATGATTCTAAAAAAAAAAAAAAAATATGAAATGATTTGCCATAAATTTCAGGGTAAACAAAGAATAAAAATAATGCTAGATTATAATAAACTGCAGTACAACTAGGAAAATACAGAATTATTTTCTGTAAGTGGGATTGAAAAATTCAAGTTTTTGGAAGTAAGGCACTTCTGATACAGTTAGAATTACATTACAAACCACAAGATTTAAAAAAAAAAAAAAAAAAAAAAAGAGGTTCACCAGTTTTCCTACTTACAACTTTCTCTCCTGGAAAAGAGTTTAATTCACTAGCCTGCAGTATTTATGTGTGGGGAGTGACAATGGATTAAAGCACAATTTTAATAAAGTTTTAATGCCTAAAATAAACCTTTATGTTCTGGCCTTTTTCAATCCTCTGGTTCTACATATGATCAGCCTACAAATGCAGAAATGCTTAAAACTTCCGTCTCCTCTTTCATGCCACGCACTGTGCGATCTCTGATTCTTACAGCACATAATCACACATACTAGGACACTTCCTTCCATTGCTTTTTCTTTTTATGGCTAACTCTTGCTCATCCTTCATGTTTCAGCTTTAATTATACATTTTACCAAAAGTCTTTGCACCTTCCTCTGCCAGTCTCTCAGTGAGATTAGTGTGCTCTCTGCATCACCAGAAAATACCTTAACTTACATTATTAGTTTGATATCACTAAAGTACTATTTCTATATTAAAAATGAATATTCAAAGCAACCTTTAGCATACCTTCTGAGAATCACCAATATATGTATTAATAAACTGTTCATAGATCCTAGGTGAACAGTAATTGCTTATGACCTCATAAAAGAAATTTTTCTTCAAGGAGGAGCTCTTTCATTGAATGTCTTTATTTTTGTGTTTCAGTATCTCTTAAAATGCACAGAAAATCAACAGAGATTAGATATTATGCACCTTCAACTCCTTGAAAATAGCCTTCTCCAAATATGTCTATGTAACCTGTGTTTATTCTGCTATCGGTTGCCTAGGAAAAACTTATTATATATGTTTACAGGAACAATAGGGATATATACACACACACACACACACACACACATATATATACACACATTTTTTTTAATGCCTGGAACTGGGGACTTATACGGCTCCTCAAATACTACTCTCCAACACTGCTGTCTAGGAGTATCTCTTATGTGCGCTCCGCTACCATGGTCAGCACCAACATTTTGGATCCACTATTTTTCTACTCTTATTTTTCCTCTGGGTTCTGGCTCCCATCCCCTGTGGTTATATTTACTGTGGAGCATACATCTTTACTGCTGGCAGCTGCTGCATCACGTTGTTATGTTAATGCCTACAGAACTGCAGACAGTGCCAGTGCAGAAATGTGCAGAAGCTGCTCTCCTGTGCGTTTGTTTCTTTGTGGTGTGCGACCATTCACAATAGTTTAATTGTTCTCCAGCAGCGACCCCAGGACTCTAATGATTCACAGAGATTTTTAGTGCAACATATCTTTCAGGTTTTCACTCACAGTTATATCTCCCAGGAATTCAAATCCATGCCTATAAGAGTTAGAATGAAGAATTAAATGTATCCATTTGCACAGCCATTTGCTCATTCAGTTGACATACTTTTATTAAGTTCCTGTTAGGTGCCAGGTGCACACCCAGGCAGTGAGAACACGATGAAGTTATCACTCTCTGCCAAATCAAGTAAACAGTCCAGTTTAGCAGAAGAGACAAATATTCAAAAAATAAAAATAAACATAGCCCCAAATATTTACAGAAAACTTATTATCTGCCAGGCATTTCGAATGGAACAATAAATAGAATTGACTAAACCCCTGCCTTCTTGATTTGGAAGTCCATGTCCTTCACAGAGACAGTTAATATGCTTAAATAGTAGTAGCACCATATTACATGTTGAATCACCGCTAGAGTGTAATTTAAATAGAACAATCTCTCTAAAAATACAGCATTTCAACAGAGATCTAAATAATGATTGAAAAGGTATTCCATGCAGAAGACCATCAGGCAATTAAAATAAAACATGCAATTCCATTGTAATTAGTACATTGTAAGTGGCTCCTCTGAAAGCTTTTTAAAATCAGTGTCATGATTTATTAAGGTATTGCATTTTGCTTCCATTTTTAACATTTTTGTTAAAATTGTTATCCTACATTTTTGCCTCTTCCTTTCCTGCTAAAGTTAAAACTACATTCTGGATTAAACTGGACAGCAGAAAGCAAGTAATTTTAATCTAGCAATTTTCTCAATTTAAAATACCAAGTTAGTTACTAGTTACCAAATGTGGGTTCAAATGCCTTCAGTCTATTCTTTTCAAAAGTCATTAATTATTTGGTTGAAGTTGATAGGCATAGGCAAGCTAAACATTCACATTGATTAATCATCAACTACTGAAGTGATTCAATCAACAAAGTAATGGATAATCATTTTGGGCACTTGTAATAGTTAATTAGATTATTTTAATGCCAAGACATTCCAATTTAACTCTTCATGAATGGTTTACTTTGAAAAACTAATCATGATTGCATGTGATTATTACAGTAAAGAGGTACGACACAAGAGGCAAATTGACACAAATATGTTATGGTTTATATATATCATACAAATAAGATGAACTTCCTAGTTTATATAGAACCAAGTAAACTATTCTTGTTTTCTTTTCAATGCAATATATAGGACCCTTAGGTTTACACATTAATAATGAATATTTTTTATTAATAACTATTTTGAATATATATATACCTACTACATTTTATTTACCTTTGGAAGTTTAATATTATATATAAATTAATGCCAATGAAAAGTTTTTTTTCTTTAAGTGTTAGGTAATTGAGTTGTTCATTAAAATTAAGAAATACATATTTCTATGCATTTTGAGCTGCCTATGTTTTTAGTGAACAAGATGAACACGATTTTAGGCTATGGTTTGTGACATCCCCTTTGTTTCTTTATATTTAATAATAATTTAGGTTTCCAAAACCCACCCAAACTTTGTAAATACTGAAGTTTGAAATGCTATTCCTTGGGCCCTGAGTTATATGCTATTTAGGGTCATTTTAGGCAGATAGCAAATGCATGAAATTAGCTCCAGCTCTGACTCAGGAATGTTGTTGAACAAAAATAAAATCAGTGAGTAAGTCCTCACAGAATTTCAAGTAACATAATCTCATATATAATTTTCAATGTTGGCATTATTTCAAAATCATAGATTGTGTTTGTTATCTATTATTATGCTGCAAATCATCCCAAAATACAGCAGCATAAAACAAAAACATTTATTTTTACATTTCTGTCATCAGAAACCTGAAATCTCCTCTTGGTCCTGTGGCACAGGGTTTCTCTCAATGCGGCAAAATCATGTTGATGAGTGAAGCTGAATTATCTGAAGATTGATCAGCTATTGCAACAGAAAGGGGTAACCTTTGTTACTTTCTTTCTCTTTGTCTTCTTTCTGCATAGTCCCTAACATGGTGATATAGTGAAAGTGAGTGGGTTTTGCCCAGAGGACTAAAAGATAGAATGTTCGGAAACCGAACACTTTCTGAAAGATCGCAGAGAGGAGAGAGACTTGTGAAGTAGGTGAAAGGCTTTGAACTACTGTGCACAACTTCATACTGTGTATGCATGCATCTGATTCTAGTTAGCAAATGTAAGAGTTTGTAAACGGAAAAAAAAATGTGTAGATATCCATCAACGTCTCAGATGGACCACCGTGTGTTGTTTGCACCAAACAAAACTAAATAGCTTTTTCGCATCTTTAAAAAAAATTAACCTTGGAACCATGGACTACAAAAGGTAAGTTGGAAAGGGCAGCCCCAAATTGATTGCCTACTAAGGTAAAATATCAGTATTATATATCATCTTTAGTAAAATAACTAAAGTCTTCACCTCTGGGTGAAGGATACAATCCAAAATAAAAGAACATAAAAGGAATCATGACAATTTCTACTTGAATTTGAAAAGAAAATCAATGAATATCAATATGATGAATTAAAAAATGGAAATAATTCATTAAAGAATATAAAGCAGCTTACAAACATGCTCAAAGATACAAATATGAACACTCTCGACATAAATAGAAAAATATGAATTTCTAGAAGTAAAATAATATAATAAAAAGCAAAAGCTGTAGAATTAAAAAGATACAAAAACTAAAATACATATCTAAAAACACTTACCGGATAGACTCAATAGCAGAAACAAGGTGAAGCTATGTCAGCAAGATGATAGATTAAAAACCCTCGGCCCAGGTTCCTTCACAGACAAAGTAAATTAACAAAAATGTACAGACCAAAAAAATCTTTGTGGAAATTCTAGGAACCAGTTAAGAATTTGCAGTATGCCAGGCAAATACAAAGCTCAGAATAGCTGCTTTGAAATAGGTGAGAAGAGAGTTGTTTAATTTTATCTACAATATTGCCCCTTCCACAAGCCCACACAGCTCAGCTTAGTTTGTGGCTTCTGGACTAGTGGGTGGAGAACAGTGAAATATGCATTCAATGTTGTAGCTTTTATACAGGGCTACCCTGAGGAACAGGGTTCTGTTTGCCTGACTCAAAGCACCAGTGGAACCAAGATAGTTTGAATGCCTCCAGGCTGCTGAAAGTAAACGTGAGCAAGGGTGGTTTGTCGCAGAGTCAGACGGTCTACAGATACAGTGCTATGGATCAGAAGGTCTACAGATACATGTCTACGTATACAGCGTTACAGATACGGTATAGCTCAGCGCAATGTAGAGGAGTGCAACTCGTGGCCTCTCTCATGAAATGGAGGGAGGAGAGTGAAGCATGCATCTAGAATTTTGGCTTTTGGGATAGCTTCTCAAGGAACTGAAATGTGTGTTGCCTGATTTTGGAAGCTGATGGAGAACTTGCATAATTTATAAGCCTCAGAGCCACTGAGAACAAAGGAGAGAGGTATACCTTACACTGTAGCACCAGAGAGCCTGGAGTACCACCGACAGGCACCAGAGGGTGAAAAAAGATTGTGAGTTCCTCAAAAAAGAAAACAGCAAACCTCTCTAACTGAGAAATTACACATGAAATCCCAGAGAATTTGTATGTCCCCAAAAGGTTATAGTGCCTCCCCAAACATTCAAGCTGATTATTGAAGGTCTTCCCTGCATAAAGCCCTTAGTCTATGAAGACTGGCAGAGGTGGCAGTTGTTTTCAAACACATATAACTCAGCAAATAAATAAGTAAATATTCAGAAGACACACAGGAGAAAGGAGAAGCATAGCCCAATCAAAGAAATAAAACAAATCTCCAACAATGAACCCCTCAAAAACAGAGAAAAATTGATTGTGTTACATAGAATTCAAAATAATCATCTTAAAGAAGGTCCATGATCTACAAAATAACAGATGGAGAATTAAATGAGGAAAATAATGCATAAATAAAAAGAGAATAGAAAATTAAAAAGAGATAAAAGAAAAATATATAAAAGAGGAATTTATGGAGCTGAATAATAAGAGTTTACTACATGGCTGCAGATGTAGATTGAGTAAGCAGAAGAAATAGTTTTAGTAAACTAGAAAACAGTTCATTAGACATTACCAAATCAGAAGAGAAAAAATAAATAAAGTGAAGCATGCCTAAAACATATGTGACACCACCACGCTGACCAATATATGCATTATGGGACATCCAGTAGTAGAAAAGAGAAAGCGACAGAGAGCTTACTTGAGGAAACAATAACCAAAAACTCTCCCTAACTGAGGAAGAAAATGAACATCCAAATTCAAGAAACTCAAATTACTACAGTTAGGATGAACATAAAAAAGACCACATTGAGACATGTTATAATCAACCTATTAAAATAAAAGACAAAGAAAGGATCTCGAAAGTAGCAGAGAAAAACTTGTCATGTACAAGAGAACTCCTCTTATATTATCAGTGGATTTTTAGAAGAAGTCAAAAGAGAGTGGAATGATTTATTTAAAATGATGAAAGTATACATTGCCAATTGTCCCGTCAGTCAAAACAAAAGAATGCTATATAGCAAACAAAACATACAATATAAAGTTTGCTGGTAAAGGTAAACATATAGATAAGTAGGCAATACTGAAATGGTGGTATATAAAGCACTTTACAAATAACTATAATTATAAAATGATGTTAATGGATACCTAATACACCAAGATGTAATTTGTGACATCAACAACACAAAGTGAGGGTGGGGAGATGTAAAAAAAAGTAGAGTTACTGTATACAAGAAAAGCTAATGAGTTATTAGCTGAAAATAGATAGTCATAACTATAAATATTTGATATAAGCCCCCTGTTAATCATAAAGAAAATACCTATGTAAGATACACAAAAGAAAGTGAGAAAGAAAATAACTGTAAGATAGATAGAGGCCGGGCTTGGCGGCTCAATCCTGTAATCCCAGCACTTCGAGAGGTCAAAGCAGGTGGATCGAGAGGCCAAAGAGGTCAAGAGATTGAGACCATCCTGGCCATCATAGTGAAACCCCATTTCTACTAAAAATACAAAAAATTAGCCAGGTGTGGTGGTGTCCACCTATAATCTCAGCTACTCGGGAAGCTGAGACAGGAGACTCTCTTGAACCCAGGGGGCAGAGTTTGCAGTGAGCCAAGATCATGCCATTTTACTCCAGCTTGGGCAACAAGAGTGAAAGCTTGTTTCAAAAAAAAAAAAAAAAAAAAAAAGAAAGAAAGAGAGTACTTTATTATTATTATTTAATTCTACAACTTTATATTTTTTAAATAATTTAAGAATTTTGCTAAAGTAACTACTTTAATTTTAAATGCCTTAAGCTTCCTAATCAAGAGACATAAAGTGGCTATATGGATTTAAAAATATGCAGAACCAAATGCTTTTTCCAAAAGACTTGCCTTAGTTGCCAGGGCACACAGAAACCTAAAGTAAAAGAATGAGAAATATTTTCCACAAGAGAGCAGCAGTGGCTATAGATACATCAGATAAAATAGATTTTAAGACAAAAACTACCACAAGATGCAATGAGAATATTATATAATGATAAAAAAAGTCAATTTACAGGAAGATACAATAATTTTAAGTATATATGCATTTAGTATCAGAGCACCCAAATATATGAAATGAACATTGACAGAATTAAAGGGGAAAATAAGCAGTAACACAATAATAGTAGAAAATTTCAATTCTTTACTTCCAAAAACAAAAACAAAAGATAAAATAATGAGACAAAGGGTCAGTAAGAAATAGAGGACTTGAAGCCAGGCACGGTAGTTCATGTCTGTAATCCCAGCATTTTGGGAGTCCATGGCGGGCAGGTCACCTAAGGTCAGGAGTTCAAGACCAGTCTGGCCAACATGGTGAAACCCTATCTCCACTAACAATACAAAAAATAGCCGGGCATGGTGGTGGGCGCCTGTAATCCCAACTACTTGGGAGGCTGAGGCAGGAGAATCGCTTGAACCCAGGAGGTGGAGGTTGCAGTGAGCTGAAATTGTGCCACTGCACTCCAGCCTGGATGACAGAGCAAGACTCTGTCTCAAAAGAAATAGAGGATTTGAATCACACTACGCAACACTTGAAAGGAACACACACACACAGAATAATCTATGCAACAGCATCAGAATACACATTATTCTCAAGCACACAAAAAACATTCCCCACAACAGATCACTTTTTAGGCCACTAAACCTGGCATGACAAATTTAAGAAAACTAAAATAATACAAATATCTTTTTCAATCACAATAGAAAAAAACTAGGAGTCAATAGCAGTAGGAAAATTGGAAAATTTACATGAATAACATGTAATTCACTTTTGAAAAAACAAATGAATAATAGAAGAAATCACATGAAATTAGAAAATACCTTGAAACAAATGAAAATGGAAACACAGCACACCAAAACTCATGCAATGAAGAAAAATCAGAACTATGAGGGAAATATACAATAATAGGCACCTTCATTTAAAAAGAAGAAATATCTCAAATCATAGAAAAAGTCAACAAGTCTCAGCCCGGTGGCTCACGTCTATAATCCCATCACTTTGAGAGGCTGAGTCAGGTGGATCATTTGAGGTTAGGAGTTTGAGACCATTCTGGCGAACATAGTGAACACTGTCTCTAACAAACACACACACACACACACAAAATAGCCTGGTGTGGTGTCCTGTAGACCCAGCTACCCTGGAGGCTGTAGGCAGGAGAATCACTTGAGCCCGGGAGGTGGATGTTGCAGTGAGATGAGATTGTGCCACTGCACTCCAGCCTGGATGACAGAATGAGAGTCCATCTCAAAACAAACAAACAAAAAATCAAATTTTTAGTGAAAAGATCAAAATGGATGATCTTAAGCAAGATTACCTACAGAAATAAAAGGGAGAAGGCTCAAATAAACAAAATCAGAAATGAAAGAAGAGGCTGTAGCCATAGATGTAAACATGATTATAAAAGAATACTGCAAACAATTATATGTCAACAAAATGAATAACTTAAAATACATGGATAAATTCTTAAAAGCATACAGGGTATCAAAACTGAATCAAGAATGAACATACTAAGACTGAAGAAATAGAAAATCTGAACAGACTTACAAGACATAGGGGGATTAAATCAGCAACGAAAAACTTTCCAATGCATTAAAAAAACTTCATCAGGACAAGATGACTTCACAGATAAATTTTACCAGACATTTAAAGAAGAGTTAATGACAATCCTTTAAAAATTATTTCAAAAAATTGAAGAAAAGAGAATACTTCCAAACTCATATTATGAAGCCAACATTATTCCCTGATACCAATGCCAGACAAAGACACTACAAGGAAAGAAAATCAAAGGCCAACATTATGCAATAAACAAATATACATGATTTCTCAACAAAAGTCTAGCAAATAGAAGTCAGTAGCATATTGAAAGGATCATATGTTATGACCAAGATAAATTTATCGTTGGGATGCAGGGATGGTTCAACGTATGAAAATCAATGAATATAATACATCACAATAAGAGAATAAAGGATAAAAATCAAATGATTTTGTCTTCTCCAAACCTCATGTTAAAATGTGATCCCCAATGTTGCAGGTGGGGCCTAGTGGGTGGTGTTGGGGTCATGAGGGCTGATCCCTCATGAATGGCTTGGTGCCCTTTCTGCAGTAATGAGTGAATTCTTGCAGTTTTCACTCTACTAGTTTATATGAGAACTGATTTTTTTTTTTTTTTTTTTTAAAGAGCATGGCATCCCTCCCCTTCTCTTGCCCCTTCTCTGGCCATGTGACATGCTAGCTCCCCTTGCCTTTTGCCATATATAAAAGCTTCCTGAGGCCCTCACCAGAAGCCAAGCCAATACCAGTACAATGTTTCTTGTACAGCCTACATAACCGTGGCCAAATAAACCTGTTTTCTTTATAAATTAGTCATTCTCAGTTATGTCTTTATAGCAACACAAAACAAACTAATATGCATGATAATTGCAGACAAAGTAAACTCCCTTTAATGATTAAAAAATACACTCTACAAATTAGCACTAGAAGGAAACTTTCTCAACATAATAAAGGCCATATATATTAGAACCCAAAGATAACATTATATTAATGGTGAAAAATAAAAGCTTTCCCTCTAAGACCAGGAGAAAAGCAAGGATGCTAATCTTCACTGCTTCTATTTAACACAGTACTGGAAGTCCTAATCAGAGCATAGGCAAGAAAAAGAAAGGAATCCAAGTGGAAAGAAAGAACTGAAATTATCTATGTTTATAGATTATTTGATCTTATATGTAGAACGCCCCAAAAACTCCACTAAAGAAAGGTGAAATCTAATAAACGAATTTGCCAAAGTTGCAAGATGAAAAGTCACATTCAAGGCAGGAAGTGGTGGCTCATGCCTGTAATCCCAGCACTTTGGTAGGCCAAGGCAGATGGATCACTTGGGGTCAGGAGTTCAAAACCAGCCTGCCCAACATGGTGAAACCCCGTCTCTCAGAAAATTAAAAAAAAAAAAAAAAAAAAAAATTAGCCAAGTGCACACCTGTAATCCCAGCTACTCAGGAGGTGGAGGGAGATTGTTTGAACCCTAGAGGTGGAGGTTGCAGTGAGCCAAAATTGGACTGCTGTACTCCAGCTTGGGTGACAGAGTGAGACTCTGTGAAAACAAAAAAAAAAAGTAAAGAAAAAATCACTTTCAAAAGTCAGTCATGTTTCTATACTAACAATGAACAATACAAAAAGTTATGTAATTAAACAATTCCATTTACACTAGTCTCAAAATGAACGAAATACTTAAGAATAAACGTAAGGGGTGAAAGACTTGTACACTGAAAACTGTAAGACATTTGTTGAAGAAATGGAAAAAGATACAAATAAATAAAAAGGTATCACATGTCCATGATTTGAAAGACTTAGTATTGTTAAACTGTCCGTACTATTCCAAATAATCTATATTCCATCCAATTCCAATCAAAATTCTACTGGCATTTTTGGAAAATACAGGAAAAACATCCTATGGATTCTCAAAGGACCTCAAATACCCAACACCATCTTGAGAAAGATAAACAAAGGTCTAGAGGCCTCTTACTCTGATTCTATAATGTATTACAAAGCTATATATTACAAATCAAAACTGTATGGCATTGGCATAAAGACAGACACATAGAGAAATGAAATATAAATAAATCTAGAAGTAGAAATAGGAAGTACGGAAATAAGCCTTCACATCCATGGCCAAATGATCTCTGATAAGACTGTCAAGACTATGCAATGGAGAAATGACGCTTCAACAAATGGTGCTTGGACAGCTAGAATAGCTATTTGTAACAAGTCAAAAAAAAAAAAAAAAAAAAACAGATGCTGGCAAGGTTGCAGAGAAAAGGAAATGCTTACACACTGTTGGTGGGATGTAAATTAGTTTATCAGCTATGGAAAACAGTTCAGAGATTTCTCAAATACCTTAACATAGAGCTATCATTCAACCCATTAATCCCCTACTGTGTATATACCCAAAGAAAAATAAATTATTCTACCAAAAAGACACATGCACACACATGTTTATTGCTGTGCTATTCACAATAGCAAAGACATTGGAATCAAGCTGGGTTCCCATCCACAGCAGATTGGATAAAGAAAATGTGGTACATATACACCATGGAATACTACACAGTCACAAAAAGGAACAAAAAATCATGTCCTTTGTGCAACATGGAAGCAGCTAGAGGCCATTACTTTAAGTGAATTTACACAGGAACAGAAAACCAAATCCCACGTATTCTCACTTACAATAGGGAACTAAGCATTGGACACACAGGAACCTGGGAGTCTCCTAGAGGGAGTAGAGGAGGAGGTCAAGGGCTGAAAAACTACCCATTGGGTACTATGTTCACTATTTGGTTGATGGGATCATTTGTACCCCAAACCTCAGAATTATGCAAGATATTTATGTAACAAACCTGCACATGTGCTTCCTGAATCTAAAATAAAAGTTGAAATTTAAAATAAATAAATTAGCTAAAAATTGCAAAGAAGAAAATCAATAGGTATCTAGTCTTATATTTGTTAAATATTTTTAATTACCTTTTTCTTTCACAGAGTGATTGTGGTAGGGTTCTGAAATCTGGTCTGTTTTAGGGTAATTTTGAACAGAATCTCGGGGCTTGACTTTGAGAATGCTACCCTGGAAAAGAAACAGGAAACATCTTTCTCATTACAGCTGCAGAAAAATGAATACATTCCCATTAGAAAGTGTGGTAGATATACTGGTAAGTTACAAACATTCGTAAAAATATGTTTTTCTTTTTTGGCAGATTGGAGAATTTATGACAGGGGAAAATCTGTTCTGTATTTTGTCATCTGAATGTCAGAGTTTAATGCTAAATTTCACGTCATGAGACTTGGTAACTCCTAGAAGTGTTCAGACATAATTGTTTACTAAATGATTTGTTATCCTGGAAATAATAACTGAATTACATGTCTTAAGTAAATACATACTTATTTTTTTTCCTTTTGAGGTAAGAAATGTAAATGTTTTACAATTTCCTTCCCTCTTAATATACATAAATACGGAATTCGAGTGATTTTACTTGATTCTTCAGACCCTGGATATTTTCTCTTTTAAAACTAAGTGGGTAACCTTGACCAGTTATTAGAGACATCAGTCCAGTGACTCCAAGTTGAAGCCGATCTTGAGGATGTAAAAGATCACTGAAGGCCCAGTTAATTCTTCCTGGGAATGTTTTCTGCAGGTTTGCTAGCCAACTCACACCAGCCATGGTATGAGAGAAGCTATGGAGTCCTGGAAAGTTAGGGACCAACAGGCAGATATGGTTGGTGTTGGTGTAATTGTGAAGGTGTGATGCCAGTATTGAGAGTGTAATTGTTGTCATCCTGGGGTTGTTTGTAAACATTGTCAAATAAAATGAATTTGATTTTAGGTAAGAATTGACTTTATCTAAAGGAGTATTGCAATAGATGGGAAGCAGCAAGCAAAAGATCTACAAGTATCTGAAAGGTTAAGAAGATAAGGGGTTCCTTTCATAGGGAGGAGCAAAAAAGATGTGAAAGAAGATGGAAGCTGGAGGGCAGTGTGGAGTGCTGTGGAGTGTGGCAAAATTAGATCCTAGATCAGAGGATATTTCACCCTGAAGTTAGCCTATTCTTAGGAGGAGGCATGAAGAGAAGTTGTAAGAAATCTCAGACTGAGGGTGGGTCATAGTTCAAGGCCTGTGGGAAGGAGAGAATCTTAAGCAAAACTTGGTTAACAAGTATTTTGTTCTGACCACTGAAGATAAAAGTGTTCATTTGATTGCTTATAGAAGAAAAAGGGGGATTTGCAGAGTCTGTGTCTGGCTTTGTGAAGTTACAAAGTCAGCATCATCTAAGTCATATAAGTCATAATGGTAAGGATGTCTCTTTGCAGTAAGCTGCTCTTGGAGAGCACAACTAATGGGGGATTTTCTCAATCATGGCTATTTAGCAGGGTTACCCACTCAATCCATCTTTCCTTGCCATTTACATCTCTTCATATTGACTGTTCCTGAATTGTATGCTTTATAATAAACTGGTGAAAGTAAGTAAAGTTAAAAATAAAACAACAACAACAAGTGGTGTTTGGGAAACTGAATATCCACATGCCAAATATGGAGATGGGTCTTATTTTACAACATATATACACATTAACCCACAGATTTATGCATAAGGCCTAAAACCATAAAACTCCTAGAAGAAAACATAAGAGAAAAGCTTCAGGGCATTAGAAGGTCCAATGAAACCAAAAGCACAGGTAAAAAAGACTGAAATAGATAAATTATACCACATTAAACTTAAAATCTTTTGTACAGCAAAGGAAACAATAAATAAAGTGAAAAGGCAATGAACATAATCTGAGAAAATATTTGCAAAGCATATATTAGATAAAAGGTTAATATCCACAATATATAAAGGTTTTCTACAACCTAATAATAAACAAAACAAATAACTCAATTAAGAAATGGACAAAATACTTGAGATTTTTCTCTAAAGAATTTATACAAATGGCCAAAGATGTATGAAAAGATGCTCAAGATCATAATCAAATAATTGCAAATTTAGTCCACAGTGAGATATCAGCTTACATCTGTTAGGACAGCTGCTATCAAATGACAACAATGACAAACAGAAAATAACAAGTGATGAGAATCTGGAGAAACTGGAACTCTTGCACACTGTTTGTGAAATTGTAAAACAATATAGCCACTATGAATAACAGGATGAAAGTTCCTCAAAAAATAAAAATAGAGTATTTTTATTCTTTACCATATGGCTCAGCAGTTCCACTACTTTTTGTCTTTTTTATAAGATGGAGTCTCGCTCTGTCACCCAGGCTGGAGTACAGTAGCGTGATATTGGCTCACTGCAACCTCCACCTCCAGGGTTTAAGCAATTCTCCTGTCTCAGCCTCCCGAGCAGCTGGGACTACAGGCCCCACCACTACGCCCAGCTAATTTTTGTATTTTTAGTAGAGAGGGTGTTTCACCATATTGGTCAGGCTGGTCTCGAACTCCTGACCTCAGGTGATCCACCCATCTCGGCCTCCCAAAGTGCTAGGATTACAAACGTGAGCCACTGGCCCAGTAGTTCCACTTCTGATTATATATCCAAGAAATTAAAAATAGGGCCTCAAAGAGATATTTGCACATCAATGTTTATTGTAGCATTATGCACAATAGTCAAGAGGTGGATCCAAAATAAATGTCCTTCTATGAATGAATTTAGAAAGCAAATGTGGTGCATACATACAATGGAATATAATTAGCCTTACAAAAGAAAGATATTTTGTCATATGCCACAACATGGAGGAACCTTGAGGAGATCACACACACAAAAAAAATACTGAATGATTCCATTTATAGGATGTATATATGGTAATCAAACTCAGAAAAACAGAAAATAGAATAGAGGTTGCTAGCAGATGGAGTTAGAAGAAACAGGGATTTGTTCAATGGGTACCTATTTTCAGTAATACAAGATAAAAAAGTTCCTGAGATCTGCTATACAACAATGTACATATAATTAACAATGATGTAACATACACTTTAAATTGTTAACAGGTTAAATTTATGTTATTTATACAATTTTAACATAATTTAGAAAAATAACAGATAGGAAATGGGGAATACAAGAATCAGTAAACCTGAAAATAGATTAATAGGAGTTATTCATACAAACAACACAGAGAAAAGAGATAAAAATAAAATAAATGCATACGGTCTAATGCAGTTGTAGAACAATAACATATGATCTAACATTTGTGTCTTTGGGGTCCCAGATGAGGTAGAAAAAAAGGGTATTGTTGAAACATGTTTCAAATAGCAATATTCAAAAACCCCTCAAGTTTGGCAAAAGACATAAAACTACAGATTCGGGAATCATGCTAAATTTCAAAAAAAGTACAACCCCCCCGCAAAAAATACCCAGACACATTATAATCAAAACCCCAAAGCAAAAATCCTGAGGAAGAAAAACAATGTGAGGAAAAACAATCCTTTGCTTATAGGACAGCAATAATTTGGGTGACTGAAATTCTCGTCAGAAATCATGGAGAATAAAAGGAAGTGCCACAATATTTTTAAAGTTGCTAAAATGAACTCTGGTATTTATATATACAGAAAATATCCTTAAGGAATGAAGATGAAACAAAGACATTCTCAGACGAAAAAGAAGAAAACTCTTTGAAGTAAACCAACTTGCTCTAAAAGAATTTCTAGATAAAGTTTTTTAGCCAGAAGGAAAAATGATACCAGAATCTTAACATTTAACAAGTGAATAAATAACAAGAGAAATGTTTTGATATTTCATATTATATCCCCCCCCCAAAAAAAAAACTTTCTCCTAAATTCCTATATTACCATGATTCAAAATTATAGGACATAAAATTCATATTCATGTTCCTGTGGTTGTACAAGCTGGCAAGAGAAACAAAAGTAAGAGTAAGTGGAACGGTGGATAGAAATTTCAAGAGCTAAGAGAAATAATTGTAGCTATAAAAGGAGGTAAAAGAATGTAGAAGGCACCGCAGAAATGATGCTTGATTGTGCAAATGTGGTGGTCCTGCCCTGGGTATCTCACTCTGTCCGTCATCCCTTCTAACTGGTATGACATAAAACTGAGAGTCAGTGAAGACACCATGCCCCCCCGTCTCCTGACTTTGCCATGAACTCCCTGGGCCTTTGTTCTGTTTTTCCTGAGACTTGATCACTTTCAGTCACAAAGGTGGTGACATCATGAATGAATTTGCCAAGTTCTCGGAGGAGCTCACCAGCTTAGATTGTTGGTTCATCACTATCAAATTCCCCATGAGAACATGCTAACCTTGTTTAAGAATTGTTTCAGCACTAAGTTTCAGAAGTCATAATTATCCACAGGCAGTCTACCTGGAAGTGGATGTGAATCAGTGCCATGGAGCAACTTCCACCAACTAAATACTAGCACCCATATATCTGTGATTATTTTTCCAAAAGAAAATGACAGTCAAACAGTATTAAAGAGCAGATGCTATGGAATTACAATAGAAAATTAACTAGCAATTAGAAAATACCAATGAAAGCAGTGAGAAAACTAATTGTACAAAAGAATACATAAACATAATACATTTTCCCAAAAAAAAAGCTGGCTGTGAGATTCTAAATCAAAGTAATGGGAGGACATTTGTCAACAGTTACAAAGAGAAATGATCTTGAAATCTGTGATGAACAGCTGTTTATTATTATGACATTAAAACAACCAGAAAACTTTTGTTCCTGAGAAATCACAGTAATAGTCAAGGTAACACATATGTAAATAATTCTATTAACACAGATCTCTCTCTCTCTCTTTTTTTTTTTCATTTGGTGTTTAGTTTGTTTAACGGTACTGATGATTCATATACAAATAGATCACTCCTTTTACCCAGTTTATTACAATGGAAGCGTCTTGCAGAATTATAGTGCAATATCACAACCAGGATAACGACATTAATACAGTCAAGTTATAGGACATTTACGTCACTACAAAGATCCTGCTTGTCACCCTTTTGTAGACACACACACTTTCCATATGCTCCCATTTTCAAGCCCCTGGAAACTATTAATCTGTTTTTCATTTGTGTAAGTGTTTCATTCTAAAGATCTAATATAAGCAGATTTGTACAATATGTAATATTTTTTAGAATTAGATTTCTTATCTCTGATTAATACCCTGAATATTCTTCCAAGTTGATGTGTATGTCAATATTTCATTACTCTTTACTGCTGAGTGGTATTCCATGTTAAGGATGTATCACAGCTTGTTTCACCAATTACCCATTAAAGAAAAGACGGTTGTTTCTAGTTTAAGTGTATTATAAATAAAACTGATAGGTACATTCATGTGCAGCTTTTTAGTTTGTATTGCTTTTGTTTTTGCATAAACATAATTTTTATTTATGTGGAATAAATACTCAGGAGTACAATAGTTTGGTCATGTGGAACGCACATGCTTAATTTTGTGAGAAGCTGCCAAATTGTTTTCTAGAGTGGTTGTGCCATTTTACATTCCCGCCAGCTATTTATGAGTGAATCAACTTCTCCACATCCTCATTAACATTTGGCAGTTTTATTTATTTTTTTTATTTTAAGCCATTCAGGTAAGTGATTAGTGGTATCTCTTTGTGGTTTTAATTTGCATCTGCCTAACGACTGATGGACATTTGATGCATTAATTGACAGTCATATATCCTTTTGATTGAAGTGACTGAACATTAATACATCTCTTCAAGTCCTTGCCCATTTTAAATGGACTTAATAACCTTTTTTATTATTGAGTTGTAAGTATTCTCTATATCTTCTGGATACAATTTTTTATCAAATCTATAATTTGCAAATATTTTCTCCCATTCTGTGAATTGTCTTTTCACTTTCATGATGGTGTTCTTTGAAGTACAATGATTTTAAATTTTGAAACCACTCTAATTTATCTATTGTTTTTCTTCCACATTTGTTCTTTTGGTGTTATATCTAAGAAAACATTACCTAACCTAAGTTCATGAAGATTTACTCCTGTATTTTCTTTTAAGAGTTCCATAGTTGAGCTCTAACATTTATATTTATGATTTCTTTTGAGTTAATTTTATATATGGTTAGAAGTAGGGGTTCACTTTCATTCATTCATTTACATGTGTATGTGCAGTTATTCTAGTATCATTTGCTGAAAAGACTATTCTTTCCCCATTCAATTGTTTTGGTGCCTTTGTAAACAAGAAGACCATAAATGCAAAGGTTCTATTTTGTTGATTTGTCAGTTTATCTTTAGGCTAGTACCACACATTTTTGTTCCTGTAGTTAAGTTTTCAAATAGGGAATTGTGTGTCCTATAACTGTTCTTTTTCAAGATATTGTGGGCAATACATACTGTTTTGAAATATTCTAAAATAAATTAAAAAGTAAAATAATCAAAACCAAAATTTAAAATAAAATGAAAACAGTTTTTCAAGCATAAGTCAGCTTGGCCACATGTATAAGTAACTAACATGTATTCTTACAGTATATTCTTAGTCTTGAATTCTAAGAATAATATTCCATGAAAAAATAAGAAAATTTCTTCATTTCATCTTTTAGAAATTAATATTGTTATGTTAACCATTTTATAAATGTTTAGGGTAGGAAATAGAAAGTGTATAAATGAAATTAGGAATTCAAGTATTCAGAGTAAAACTACAAAAAAGATTTGTATTTGAAAAAATCTGTATTGGACTTGGAAAATTAAATTTTTATAATCAATTTAAAAATATATTTTCTAATCTTTACCACAGAGAGAACATAGAAAATATGACACTCAGAAGCAATAAACTACATTCCACCCAGGTATCAATGTGAATAAAGAGATTTGGTAAATACTCTATGGTTGCAGGGGATTTTGTTGTGCCAAAGAGCAAGGATGTCTACAATAAATAATAAGTAATAATTTTCCATCTTACACCAGATACAGCTTTAAGCATGCCACAATATTTCAATTTTGGAAAATATAAACATAAAACTAAATATTGATTGTCCATTGGATTATTTAAGAGAGAAAAATATTTCCATTATTGGGAACCCCACGACACAGACTACTTTCTACAAAAAAAAAAGTAGTAGATGAAATAAAGATTTAATACAACTTTCTATAAAAACCTGTTGCTCACATTTGTTCACATTTAGTGAATTCTTAATACAAATTTG
Source organism: Mandrillus leucophaeus (assembly GCF_000951045.1). Taxonomy (NCBI): domain Eukaryota; kingdom Metazoa; phylum Chordata; class Mammalia; order Primates; family Cercopithecidae; genus Mandrillus; species Mandrillus leucophaeus. Next base: position 1,184,557 of record NW_012106753.1, read on the forward strand.
CCAAGTAATTCACTTTTAAAAATATGGAGAGTACTAAGAAAATCATCGTCTTGCTACTAGTGTTGAAATGATAGATTCAGGCAGAATCATCAACATAGGCTACAATCAATTGGTTGAAAGAGAATGCTTTATCATTGTAGATATTACTTGCTATTTGAAAAAGGGAATTATTTTTATGAGCAAGAGAGCTGACCATCATTACTTTAACAAAGTAATTAAAATTAGTATCACTAAAATTTAAACTTCCTAATAATGTGTGCTGCCTAATGAGATGCAATATTGAGTACCCAGAATCACTGTAAAGAATACTTGCCCAAATTTTTAAACCTGAGTTGAATTAAAGTTGAGAGTTAACATCCACTTAGGATACATAATTAAATAATATCACAGGGAAATAGGAAAATCCATAATATTTGATGCCTAAAAGGAAACTTGCCTGTTTGCTTTTAAAGTCACTGAAAAGAGGGCCGGGCGCGATGGCTCAAGCCTGTAATCCCAGCACTTTGGGAGGCCGAGAAGGGCGGATCACGAGGTTAGGAGATCGAGACCATCCTGGCTAACACGGTGAAACCCCGTCTCTACTAAAAAATACAAAAAACTAGCCGGGCGAGGTGGCGGGCGCCTGTAGTCCCAGCTACTCGGGAGGCTGAGGCAGGAGAATGGCGGGAACCCGGGAGGCGGAGCTTGCAGTGAGCTGAGATCCGGCCACAGCACTCCAGCCTGAGCAACAGAGCGAGACTCTGTCTCAAAAATATAAATAAATAAATAAATAAATAAAATAAAGTCACTGAAAAGAAAACCAAACATATGAATATTATATTTTAAAAGAAATGAAGAGACATAACGACAGTAGCCAATGAACTATTCTGGATTCTCAATCCTAGTTTTAAAAAGAAAAATCTGTCATGTGTAAAAGCCAAATGCATACATTTGATTACAATAAATGATATTAGAAAATTGTTCTTTTCCTTTAGTATGAAAATGATAAAGTGGTTATTGATGTAGGGCAGCATTCCACAAACTGTGGCCTGGAGCAAGGGAAAGCATGCTCATTACCAGTTATAAAATTTCGGGTCTCCTAAAGTAATTTCTCCTGTAATGCAACCCGCTCCTGTGCATGTGTCATCCGGGTACCTCTCTGTTACTCCCATGAGATCTGGGGACAAGGGGAAGTAACGTGTATGTGCTGATGTCCATGCTGCTTTCTGTGCCGTGAGCAATACTTCTGTGACTCAGAAGTATTGTTTCTTCTGTTAGGTTCCACAAAACTGCAGCAAACTAAGAGGTTAACTTGTAGCCTGGTAAAATCTCAGAACCTTCACAAACTTGACAATCTGATGATCATATGTTCTTTAAAAATTACTGTATGCTTTCAGTTTCTAATAGAAAGCTTCAAAACATTTCTATAATATTTTTTCTCTTGCTCCTCTGAAAAATAAAAAGTTGGTGAATTCGCATGGGACTAATTTAGCATTCCATTCAATCACATTTGATTATGCTGATTATTTGGGAAAGAAAAAGACTCTCACAGGCAATAATAAGAATGCAACTGGGAAAGAAGGAGCGAGGGCAGTAACTATAATCTATAGACATATGAGGGGGCGGGTGGGGAAAGGCAGAATAAATGACCAGCAACGTTTTTTGAGCTTTTTCTAAGCACAGAAAATATTTACTTTTGTTGCCTTTTAATATTTTTTACTGTAAAATTAAAGTGTTTGTATGTTTATTTCAAATACAGAAAGAGAAGAAATAGATTAATAATGTTTATTTTCCTGATCATTCACTCTTACTAGAACTTTACAGACAATGGTACTCAGTAACCATGAGTTACCAATTTTTATTGTTTCTGACTTTAATTTGAATAAATGTAATACGTCAGCCTTTTAGGATAGACGTTAGCTATGAGACTTAGAGATAGTTTTTTTTACATGTAAAGAAGTTTCAATTCTTCCCTCATTTATTAGTTTCCTTAATGAATGAATCACAGATTTGACTTAAATGATTGTTAGTTTGTAAAATGCAAGGTTTTTCCTTGTGCTTCCCCAATAAAAAATTTATTTAAGATATTTAATATTGGATTGTTTTAAGTGAAAGAAATACAACTTTATTACTGTGGTATAGTAATCTTTAAATATATTGCTAAATTTGTTTCCTAATGTCTAACTAACTTAGAATTTTTGCATCTTATTAAAATGAGGCATTTTCAATTTTTTTTTTTTCACTCTGTCACCTAGGCTGGAGTGCAGTGGCATTATTTCAGTTCACTGCAACCTCCGCCTCCCAGTCTCAAGTGATTCTCCTGCCTCAGCTTCCCGAGTAACTGAGATTACTGACACGTGCCACCATGCTCTAATTTTTATATTTTTAGTAGAGTTGGAGTTTCACCATGATGGCCAGGCTGGTCTCGAACTCCTGACCTCAGGTCATCTGCCTGCCTTGGCCTCCAAAAGTGCTGAGATTACAGGGGTGAGCCCCCATGCTCAGACTCAACTTTTTAATGTTTTTACTAGTTTTAATTTCCAGATTGAATTAGGTTTTAAAAATACATTGGTGACAGAAGGGGCTTTGAGATGGCAAATAAGACATTTTGTACTCACTCCCTCCACTAAGAAGAAACAAAATAGTGAGTGAGTAGATAAACACACTTCAAATATCATCCAAGAGAGAACACTGGAATTTAAGAGAAAAGTATCAGGAAATACCTAAAGCAAGGATGGAGAACGAAGCAAGGCAGCCTGCTTGGCCAGGGTTGGCTGGAACCTGAGATAGACTCCTTAATATGGTGAAAGTATAAGTGACAGACCCTTAATGTTCCACATTTTTTCCATGGACTCCTGTAATCCTAGCCATGGGAGAACCCCTTGACCCTCCTGGGCTCTGAAACTAACATAGGAAACTGCCAGGAGATGGTGTGATGGCGCTACTCCAGGGAGGAAGGTCTCTGTGGGTTCCACAGGCTCCCTGGACTTAGGCAGGTACAGCAAATTTCCACTTTAGAGCCCTTATAACCAGAAGATTGCTCACTGTTCTGGAGCTCAGGGGTGCTGTGGCTGAGGTGCAAGAGAAATGTGGACTGTTGCCACTTGGGCTGAGATGAGAGTGACTACAGGCTACCACAGCGAGGGCTGAGGCATGACCAAAGCACAGGCTCCTGTACCAGGGGCTGAGGCATGACCAAGGCATGGTCTATCACCATTGCAGGTGGGGCAAGAGCAGCACTGGGAACAATGCGCGAGTGGTGCATGCATTCCCCAACTGTCAGCCTGGACTGCCACCACAAAAAAAGGCACCACCTACCCCAGTGGCACGGTAGTGAGTGGCGTGATGGCTGCCACTTCACATCTGAGCATTCTACAGTAGCCTGAGGTCTTTGCCTACCATGACTGATGATGGTAGAGACCATTGAGAGGCCTGGGGACAAGCGTGCCCAGCCCAACTTTGTCTGTCCCAGCACCGCTCCATAGAACACAGTCCAGGGGACAGAGGATCACCCAGCCAACTATAAAATCAGTGGCACCTGAACCCTCCTCCCCAGCGGCTGAGTTTGGGACTAGCCATCAGGCTGCTACCATCTAGCTGACACTTGCCTGCATATGCCACCTACAGACCTGAAGACTGGCCTTAACTGCCCATTGCAGCCATAACCAAAACCAGTATGCATTGCTCAGATCCCAAAGGGTGGTCCTAGCACTGCCATTTCCATTATCTGTCCCATGCTGTCTGACAATAAGCCCAATAACCTGCCCATACACCCAGCCCACTGCTGCCACTACTGCCATTTGACAAAGCCACCTGGAAGCTCAATAATTCACCTTATTGTATCTGCTAACACCAGTGCCCACAAATGCGGTCCTCTGGCCCAAAGACATGCCTGCTCAGCCCATTGCTGCCACTATGGGCCCTGAGACCGGGCCTATATGGTATCCTAACCTCCAGCAAAACCTCACCACAGCATCCATTAATAACTGCACCCTTAACCCATGAAGTAAGTAGATACCACAAAAACCACTAAGGCTGTTTACAGCCGAAGAAATAATACAGAGGCTACAACACTGCATGCACCCAGAATCAAAGCCAAAGTGCCCTACCCAACTAAGACCACGGAAAAATCTTTGGGAAAATGTTCACCCCATGAAAGAAAATTCAAAATTCAAAAATTGAAAGAAGCAACTACTATACCAGGTGCACAGGTATCACCATAAGGGCACAGGAAACACAAACAAGCAAGAACATATGATACCTCCAAAGGAACATAATAATCCTCTAGAAACAAATCTCAATTAAAAAGAAGTTCATGAAACTCTTAAAAAGTATTCAAGTTATTGATTCTACAGAAGCTTAGTAAAATACATGAGATTTCTGACAAAAAATACAAAAAAATCAGAAAAACTATTGAAGATATGAATGAGATATTTAGCAAAGATATAAAATAATATGAAAGCCATTATTTAAAAAATCAAACAGAAATTTTAGAAATGAAAACCTCATGAATAAAATATAAAATACATTTAAAATCTTCAATAATAGAGTAGATTAAGCAGAATAAATAATTCCAAAACTTGAAGACAAGTCTTTTGAAATAACCCAATCAAACAAAAATAATTTTAAAAAACTTAAAAAATGAACAGTCGTCATGATATATGGCACACCATGCAGCAACCAAATATACAAACTATGTATCCCAGAAGGCAAAGAGAGAACTAAAGTTTCAAAAATCTAATAACAATTTAAAACTTCCCAAGTTTAGCCGGAGATTTAGACATCTAAAGACAGGAGGCTCTGAGATTCTCATCTAATTACAGGAGGCTCTGACATTTAACACCATGAAAAAACACAAAAGTATACAACTCACTTGTAAAGCAAACATGCAAATAAGAAAAAGAAAGACTCAATGATACCAGAACAGAAAACCACCAAACCACAATGATCAATAATAAGAGAAAAGAAAAAAATTAAGAATACACAAAACAACCAGAAAACAATTAACAATAAAACACAAATAGGCTGGGCATAGTGGCTCATACTTCTCATCCTAGTACTATGGGACGCCAAGGTGGGTGGATCACCTGAGGTCAGGAGTTCGAGACCAGCTTAGTCAAAATGGTGAAACCCTGTCTCTACTAAAAAGTACAAACATTAGCTGACTGTGGTGGCACATGCTTTGTTATCCTAGCTACCCATGAGGCTGAGGCCAGAGAATTGCTGGAACCTGGGAGGCAGAGGCTGTAGTGAGCCAATATCCGGCCACTGCACTCTAACCTGGGTGACAGAACAAGACTTTTGTCACAAAAACAAAACAAAACAAAAATACACACACACAAATAAAACCTTACTTATCAATAGTAATCTTAAATGTAAATTAATTAGAATAGACAAAACAAAACAAACCAAAAACAAAACAAGATTCAATTATATGTTGCCTAAAAGAAACATCCTTTACCTGTAAAGAGGCAAATAGATTGAAAGTAAAGGTACAGAAAAAGATATTCCATGCAAACAGAAACTAAGCAAGCAAGAATAGCAAACAGAAACTAAGCAAGCAAGAATAATATATCACATATAAGAAACTCTACTTCAAAAACCATTTTAAAAAGACAAAGAAAGTCATTATATAATGATAAAGGCATCAATGCAGCAATGGACTATAACAATTATAATTATATATGCACTCAACCCTAGAGCACCCAGATTCACAAAGCAAACATTACCAGATCTAAAGGAAGATATAGACTTTGATAAAATATTAGTGGGGAACTGTAACACCATACTTTCATCATTAAGCAGATCACCAATACAGAAAATCAAGAAAGAATATTGCATTTAAATTGGACTGTAGAATAAATAGACCTAATAGAGATTTACAGAACATTTCATCTAACAACTTGAGAATACACATTCTTCTCATTAGCACATAGAGCCTTCTCTGGGACAGAGCCTATGTTAGGTCACACACACACACACACACAAAAAACCCAACACATTAAAAAAAATAGAAATCATATCAAGTATCTACTCAGGCCACAATGAAGCAAAACTAGAAACTTATACCAGGAGGAAATTTGAAAATTATACAAATATTTAAAAATCAGTAAAGGCCTGGTGCGGTGCCTCACACCTGTAATCGCAGCACGTTGGGAAGCTGAGGCAGGCAGATCACCTGAGGTCTGGAGTTCGAGACCGGTCTGACCAACATGGAGAAACCCCATCTGTACTAAAAAACAAACCAAAAAAAAAAAAAATGAGGCAGGGCGAGGTCTCACATGCCTGTAATCCCAGCACGTTGGGAAGCTGAGGCAGGCAGATCACCTGAGGTCTGGAGTTCGAGACCGGTCTGACCAACATGGAGAAACCCCATCTGTACTAAAAAACAAACCAAAAAAAAAAAAAAATGAGCAGGGCGAGGTCTCACATGCCTGTAATCCCAGCTACTCAGGAGGCTGAGGCTGGAGAATCGCTTGAGCTTAGGAGGCAGAGGTTGCGTTGAGCCGAGATCGCACCACTGCACTCCAGCCTGGGCAACAAGAGTGAAACTCCATCTCAAAAAATAAAAATAAAAAATAAAAATGCAGCTGCACCCCATTCTGTCAATGAAGAAACTAGGATGGAAATTAAAAACAAAATTCTTGAAACTATTGAAAATGAATGAAAATATAACAAAACATTTTTGAGACAGAAAGCAGTACTAAAAAGGAAGTTCATAGCAATAGTCACCACATCAAAAAAGTAGGAAGATTTCAAATATAAAAATCTAATGATATACTTCAAGGAATTAGAAAAGCAAAGATAAACCAAACCCAAAATTAGCAGAAGATAAATATTAAAGGTCACAGATAAACAAAATACAGGCCAAAATAATAATAATGATACAAAAGAACAAGGAAATGAAAAGTTCTTTAAAAAAGACAAATAACATTAATAAATGGCTAAACTAACCAATAAAGAGGAGTAACAACCCAGAATAAGCAAAATCATAAATGAAAAAGGAAATACTACAACTGATACCACAAAATTACAAAAGGTTAACTGAGACTACTATGAACAGCTATACCCTAACAAACTTGAAAACCTAGAGGAAAGAGATAAATTCCCTGAAGCATATAACCCACCAAAACTGAGTCAGGAAGAAATATAAAACAAAAACAAAAACAAAAAACAAACAAAAAAACAAAAACAGACTAATAATGAGTAGTGACATTGAATCAGAACACCTTCCAACAACAACAACAACAAAAAAAGCCAGGCCCAGATGGATTCACTGCCAAATTCTACCAAATGTATAAAGAACTAATACCAACCCTCCTAAAAATTATTTCAAAACATTTCACTCTAACTCATTCTGTGAGTGACAAACAACAAGATAATTTGCTATCAGCATTACTTGGAGAGCAAAACCAGACAAGGACACACCACAAAAAGAAAACTACAGACTGATATCCTTAACCAACATACATACAAAACTCCTCAGCAAAATACTTGCAAACTAAATATATCAAATTGAAAAGAACATACCATGATCAAGTGAGATTTTTCCCCAAGGATGCAAGGATGGTTCAACACACACACAATAATTGTGACACATCACAAGAACAGAATGAAGGACAAAATCTATATTATTTTCCCAACAAATGAATAAAAAGCATTTGACAAAATCCAACCATCCTTTTATGATAAAAGCTCTCTAAAACTAGCAATAGTAGAATCATATATTCAAATAATAATGATCATTTATGACAAACCCACAGCTAACATCATATTAAATGGATAAAATTGAAAGCCTTTCCTCTAAAAACTTGAACAAGACATGGATGCTCACTTTAACCACATCTATTCAACATAGTACTGGAAGTTCTAGCTAGACCAGCTAGGAGAGAGAAAGAAATAAACAGCATCCAAATCAGAAAAGAGAATGTCAAATTGTCACTCTTTGCCAATGACATGTTCTTGTATTTAGAAACATCAAAAGACTCCACCCAGAAAATTATTGGAACTGATAAATATTTAATAACACTGCAGTATACCAAATCAGCATAAAAAATCAGTAGCATTTTAAACCAATAATAAAATAGCTGAAAAAAATCAAGAAGATAATTCTGTTTACGGTAGCTACACCTAGGAACATATTTAACCAAAGAATGAAAGATCTCCACAAGGAAAACTGCAAAGCACTGATAAACTGAAGAGGACATAATCAAATGGAAAGACATCCCATATTCGTGAATCTAAATGATCAGTATTGTCAAAATGACCATACTATCTAAAACAATGTACAGATTCAATGCAATTCCTATAAATATATGTACATCGTTTCTCAGAAATAGGGTAAAAAATCTTAACGTTAATGTAGAACACAAAAGTGCCTAAATAGACAATGCAAACCTGAGAGGGAAAGAAATAAAGCTGCAGACATCACACTATCTTACTTCAAAACATATTAAAAGGATGCAGCAAATGAAATATGGTATTATTATAAAAATAGATATTTAGACCAATGGAATAGAATCGAGAACCCATAAATAGATCCTTACATCTACAGTGAACTAATTTTCTACTAAGATGCCAAGAACATATGCTGGGGAAATGGCAGTCCCTTCAGTAAATGGTGCTGAGAAAATTGGATATCTATAAGCGGAAGAATCAAAGTGGACTACATTACTCATTATGTACAAAAGTCAATGCAAGATGGATTAAACATAAGACCCCAAATACAAAAATATTAGGAAAAAAAACAGAGGCAAAACTCTTCAGGACATTGGGCTTGGCAAACAGTTCATGGCTAAGACTCCAAAAGCACAGACAATAACAACAAAAATAGACAAATGTAATTATATTAAAGCAAAAATCTTCTGCACAGGAATAGAAACTATTGACAGACTGAAAAGACAACCTCTTGAATGGGAGAAAATATTTAAAGACTATTCATCCAAGAGGAGACTAATATCCAGAATATACAAGGAACACAAACATCTCAAAAAAACAACAAAATCAATCCCACTAAAAGTGGGCAAAAGACATGAATAGACAGTTATCAAAAGAAGATATATGAATGGCCAACAGATACATGAAAAAAATGCTCAACATCATCTATCAGAAAGGAAGTGTAATTCAAAACCACAATGAGATAACATCTCACCCCATTTAGAATGGCCATTATTTTTTTTAAAAGAAATAAAATAACAGATGCTGGCAAGGATGTGGAGAAAGCAGAACTCTCATACACTGTTGGTGGGAATGTAAATTAGTACAACCACTATGGAAACAGCATGGAGACTTCCCAAAAAATTAAAAATGAAACTATTATATGACCCTGCAATCTCACTATTCTGTCTCTATTAAAAAGAAGAAATCAGGATATGCCGAGTCTGTCCCGCAGACCCTGGTTGACAGATGAAACGAGCACTCAGACACAGGTATGCACTGTAGGAGCAGCTAGGTGACTGCCTGGCTCTAGTGTCCAGAGAGCAGCCTCGAGAAGCTGGAGCTGCTTGTTTTTATTCAGTGCAGGCACAATTGCAAAAACCTGGAGCCAACACAACCTGTAGGTAATTGACATTTATTGTTCCCCTTTCAGTGAATATCACACAGATGATCAAAGTCAGTTACTGGTCAACATAAGTAAACAAGCTTGTTTCAGATAAATTCCCCCACACTCCCTTGTATCTACTGCTTGCTCTCTGCCTCAGGGTTACAGAACGGCTGACTTCAGCTATTCTTTCTCAGGGTTCTGCAGAACCTTCTGACCTTTCAGAAAGTTTGCATCCTTTCCCTGTAGTTTTTCCCACCACTCTGACTGATCCCCCACAAGGATATCAAAGGGATATCTGCATTTCCATGTTTATCACAGCAGTATTCATAATAACAAAGACAAGGAGTCAATCTGAGTGTTCATCAATAGATGAATGGATAAAGAAAGCATGCTATGCACACACACATACAATTTAATAGTATTTTACCATAAAGAAAGAAATTCTGTCATTTATGGCAACACAGATGAAATAGAAGGTTGTTACATTAAGCAAAACAAGCAAGGCACAGAAAGACAAATATTGCATATTCTCACTTATATGTGGGAGCTAAAACATTTGATCTCATTGCAGTAGAGTAAAATGATAAATACTAGATGTTGGGAAAAGATGCAGGGAAATGGAGATAACGAGAGGTTGGTTAATGGGTACAAACACAGATAAAAGGGTTAAGTTCTATTGTTTGAAAGTGGAGTAGAGTGAATATAATTGAAAACAATGTACTGTAATATATCAAAGCAACTAGAAGAGGGGACTTGTATTGTTTCCAACAGATAGAAATGATAAATACTCAAAGTAACAAGACAAATATACCAGCTTTTATATCATGACTTAAATATTGTTTGGGAAATTTACTTACTATAATAAAAAATAAATATTAAAAGGAGGGTGTATGAATATTATTTCTATATATTACTATTATTAGCTAAAAACAGCACAAAAAATAAACATATAACACTTTGGAAGAAATACTAGAAGTATAGATTGGTACAAAGGTTATGCAGAGCCGTTAAGGAATTGCTATCAGAATTTTAAATAAAGGTTACTTTTAACTGAACATTTCTAATTTTAGTGTATAAATGTATATTTGTGCCTGTATTATTTAGTTTGGAAGCTGAATAAAAAGACGCAGTGAAAATTTTTATTTTTCTGAGATGAAATAATGAAATTCGTAAATAAAGGAATATACTAAGTATGGAAGAAATTTAATGTATTTATAAAATATTTAGGAGATAGAATCAAAAATATTTCTTGACTATTTTAATGTGAATAGTGTGTAGAAGACGCACCTTTACTTTTCTTTGGGGTTTCTTTTTATGGTGACTGGCAATAGGAAATGTTTATGGTAAAATATGCAACATATACAGTAGAATATATTTTTTCAAGCATTATAATGAGTTTATATTTGGATTCATTTTATGTGTAATGCTCAGGGCACACCTATTTGCAGATATGTAGGACACAATCAAGGAAAAATATTGTAAACCAAGCAAACAAATAAATAAACTATTAAAATATGTTTCAAGCTGGAGGTCAGGATAAAGATTTATCCTGAGGTTATAGATTTGGGCATCAGCATCATATCGATGGTTATTGAAGTCATGACTATAAATGAGGGCACGAATCTGCATAACTATGTAATTTTCTGCAGTAAGCTAAACAGTCAAGGTGTAGGAGTAAAGAAGTCAAATATTGATGTGTGATTTATAGATACATCTTGACTGCATACAACACCTGAATCTTAACAGCAGTCTTTCTTTAGACATCAAACATACATTTCACTAAACTAGGTTGATGAGTGTTCAGTTTATTAGTTACATCTTCCCTAAATTAAAACTCACATGCACTCACATAGAATCACACACAGAATGTGCAATTTTCATTTTTTAATAGAATAAAATGATCATGGAAATGACTGTAGTATATTATTATTTGTCGAGCAATGCCACTTTTAGCAGTGTAAATCTCTTTTGTATTTAAGAATGAGAATAATTTGTGGTTAAGGATTATGTTTTACATAGACAAACCAGAATAGCAGGTTTTATATTCCATCAAATCCTTACTGAGTCATATAAACATTTAGAAGAATTTCGTGAATTTAGACATTGTTGAGTAGATAATATTTTATTGCCCTCAGTGGATTCCAATTTTCCCTAGTATATCGAAAGCAGGTGAAAACTATGTGAAGCATTATGAAGAATCCTACATGCCAGGAATAATTCAAATGTCAGGGACCAGACTGGTAATTTAAAATGTGTAGTGGCAAATATAAAACTAATGTGAGGTTTGAGCATTCCATTGGAAAAGTAGAACTCCACCTAGAGGTGGTAAAACAGATTTTATTTGAGAAAGGGTGCAGGGGATGTTGGAGGGAGAGGAGAGAAGGGAGGGGAAGAAAGGGATGAGAAGAGTTATTTCTGTCCAAAACAGCATGCCCTCAATTGAATCTTGCTGACTCTTTTCTAATACAAATAAAATAAAAAAGATTGAGACGGATATTGAGTTGTGATCATTTTTCTTTAAGAAATCTATTTCTAAAACTTTGGGTCAAGTAGAATCAGAACAAATTGAATAAATTTTGTTTTTTTAGTTCAACAGTGGTGCTATTATAATAATGCACTGCATTTTACAAAGACTGAGATCCAGTCACAAACATTTCTGACATGATGTACCCGCAAAGTCAAACTGTAACGGGATATGAAAATTCAAGACTTAAGTGACTTGAAGGGGAAAATACGGTGTGCTATAGGAACTTGTAGAAAAATCAAAACATCTATTTCAGCCTAAGACGCTCAAGGAAAGCTTTCCAAATTAAGCAATATTTCATTTCTGACCTGGTAGATAAGGAAAATCAAGGTAGGCAAATCCAGTAGACAAGGAAAATTAAGAAAAGGAAAACAGTATGGGTATTGCCTATATTCAGAAGAATATGCTGTATTCTGAAAAATTAAAGGAGTTTCAAATAATTAGAACTTAATGCTTGGAATTTGGGGCAGTACTGGCAAAGTACTAACTAGAGAGGTGATCAGGAACTGTTCATGAAGGACTCTGGAAGTCGGTGAAAGGCGTTTGGGCTCTACCCTGAAGTCAAAGGATTATATTTTAAGAAGGCTGAGCATAAATTGATTTGCATGCTAGAAATGTTATTACGGTGACTTTATAAATGATAATTTGGTGGGGTGCAGGTATACTTGCAAGGTATATGAATAGCTATGCATTCAAGCAACAATGAGAAGAAGGGTGTTGCGAGAAGCCAGGTGGTGGATAACGGTGGCCAACACTTGAGTAATAACAGTGAGGATGGAGTGAAAAACATGGATAAATTTGAGAGGTATATTTTGAAAGCCAAATTCATGGTATATAGTGGTTGATTGTGACCAAGACATCCTTAATATTCCCCTAAGCTTTGCTAAATTTTATAAATGTTTCTTTCTGACTACAAGCCCTGGACCTCCCTTATCTTAGAGCATTCACTTTAAAAACTTACCACTGCTAATTCTTACCCTGACCCCTTCGTGAAAGGTATATATATCGCCTTGAAACCTCTTGCCAGTTTTACAATCCATGGTCTTTTTCAAGGACTTGGGAGCCATCCTTTGAAATGTACTCATCAGGAAAGCTAGCACCCAAATCTCCCAGCTTCTGTGGGAGGGTAAGGGCCTAACATTCATAAGCTCTAATTAGCAAACACAAATGACCTAATTACATAGAGAAACAGGAACGAAAATGCAGGAATAGGCCGGGTATGGTGGCTCATGCCTGTAATCCTAGCATTTGGGAGGCGGGCGGATGGCGTGGGCTCAGGAGTTGGCTACCAGCCTGAGCAACACGGTGAAACCCCGTCTCTACTAAAATAGAAAAAATTAGCCGGGCATGGCGGCGGGCGCCTATAGTCCCAGCTACTGGGGAGGCGGAGGCAGGAAATTGCAGTGAGGCGAGATCACACCACTGCACTCCAGTCGGGGAGACAGAGCGAGACTCCATCTCAAAAAAAAAAAAAAAAAAAAAAAGTAGGAATAAATGCTCGATGCACCCAACACATTCCATTGACCAACCCACCCCTGAAGTCCTCCAGTTATTTCATAATTCACCTCACAACTTCCAAACTCTTCGGCCTTTTGGTTCAGAGAAATTGAGCTGAATGTCTCCCCACTTCTTGCAACCGTGTTGAATAAAGTCTTCCTTACCTGTTTAACTCTGTTAGGTGAACTTTTTGTTTGACATTTCAGTAGGAAGAAAGGTTGTGGTATGATAAATCTTCAGGAGACAATAATGATCTCCAGGTTCCTGAGTTTTACTGCTGGGAGAATGACAGTTTATTCATTACAATTGCAGGAAAATAAATTAGAAAAGCTTAGACGGAGTAACAAAGTGCTAGTAGGAGAAAAAATATCAAACCCAAACCAAAGTTGCAAAAAGATAGGAAGGTAACATTTCCAAGGTAAATCCCTCCTTCGGCATGTGAAGTATAAAACGTCTGTCCCGGCCGGGCGCGGTGGCTCAAGCCTGTAATCCCAGCACTTTGGGAGGCCGAGACGGGCGGATCACGAGGTCAGGAGATCAAGACCATCCTGGCTAACACGGTGAAACCCCGTCTCTACTAAAAATACAAAAACTTAGCCGGGCGAGGTGGCGGGCGCCTGTAGTCCCAGCTACTCGGGAGGCTGAGGCAGGAGAATGGCGTAAACTGAGATCCGGCCACTGCACTCCAGCCTGGGCGGCAGAGCGAGACTCCGTCTCAAAACAAAACAACAACAAAAAATAAAAACACAAAAGAACCAAATAAAACGTCTGTCCCTTTCCGCAAGGAAAATAAAGTTAAAAAAGAATAATACCAAACAAAACATACATTTAGTATTTCCAGATACATTATTTGAAATTATTGAAAATGTTTCCTTGAAGTTAGAAGAAATTGTATTTTTTCATGAATGGCAACAAACATATATTTGGAATTCATTGCCATAAATAAAGATTATATTGGCATTTTTACTTTTTAAGTTATTTGGTTTTTAAAGACACTATTAAGGGTTATATTGATTTTTCAAATTTTTATAAAAATGCAATAATCAAATTGTTTATTTGGAATGAAATTAATATTCAAACTTAAAAATGTTTATATTTTTAAACATTAGAATGTATTAAAAAGGGTCAATATAATTAAATTTTGCTTATAAAATTCAAAATATTTCTGATATCTAGGCTGTTAATTATACAAACTAATCTATTTTTTCTAAATTTGTATTTGACTTCTTTTAGGTATATTGAAGAATATAAAAGAGTTTCTGAAACATATACTAAAATGGCAAGAAGAAGAACAATATAATTTGTTGATCTTTTTTTGTTTTTGTTTTTGTTTTGATGATTCTATAGGTAATAAATTGGGAAATAACTCAGTGGCAAAGTGTGTATTATAGATTATAAACATGATAAAATCTACTGAAGAATATATTTTAAAATAACAATATTGACAAGTGTAACTAATTTATATATTCACTGAATTATTTGGGCTTGAAGTCAAATAATACTTTATCTGAGCTACATTAAATAATAAGAATATTTATTAGATCACCAAAGATCAATCTGGAACTTTAACGTGATTATCAAAATTCAAACATGTTATCAAAGACCAGTTATTCTTTCTGCTGTAATCTTTACAGATGTTCAAAACTTGAGGTTGAGTACTGTCAAAGTTTTAGTTTTCGAATTCCAGAGAGTAGAAATTGTGGCTAAATATTCCCTATTCATGATGAACATGAAAAAGCCCATCTTGTTTTCCATTTATATCTTTAAATAACATGAATGTTGTCCTTCCATCCGCCTGTTCCTCTGTTCATTTCTTTTACAGTTTTTCATTCTTCTGTATTAAAATAATTTTTTTTTACAGTTTTGATTTTTATGGGAGGATGGACTTTCTTTTCAGACGATTAAACTCTGTTTTTTATGAGCTTATTATTTGCATGGATACATTTGTACACGAGACTGAAGAATCCCAGATTTCCAGATCAACAAAGATATTTGTTCTTGGTGAGGGAGAGATGAATAAGTGTATTTTTTAAATTTTACTTTAAGTTCTGAGATACACGTACAAAACTTGCAGGTTTGTTACATATGTTATAAATGTGTCGTGGTGGTTTGCTTCAGCTGTCAACCCATCATCTAGGTTTTAAGCCCCACATGCATTATGTCTTTGTCCTAAGGATCTCCCCCCTTCTCCCCCCACCCATCAACAGGCCCCGGTATATAATGTTCCTCTCCCTGTGTCCATGTGTTCTCATTGTTCAACTCCTACTTAGGATTAGGAACATGAAGTGTTTGGTTTTCTGTTCCTGTGTTAGTTTGCTGAGAATGATGGCTTCTGGTTTCATCCATGTCCCTGCAAAGGACATTAACTAATCCTTTTTTATGGCTGTATAGTATTCCATGTTGCATGTGTGCCACATATTCTTTATCCAGTTTATCATTGATGGGCATTTGGGTTGGTTCCAAGTATTTGCTACTGTAGTGCTGCAACAAACATTCCTGTGCTTGAGTCTTTATAGTAGAATGATTTGTAATCCTTCCCGTATATACCCAGTAATGAGATTGCTGGGTCAAATGGTATTTCTCCTTCTAGATATTTGGGGAATCGCCACACTGTCTTCCACAATGGTTGAACTAATTTATATTCCCACCAACAGTGTAAAAGCATTTCTACTTATCTAGAGACTTAAATGTAAAACCTCAAACCATTAAAAAAACAAAACAACAACAACAAAAAAAAACCCCGTAGAAGAAAACCTAGACAATACCATTCAGGACATAGGCATGGACAAAGACTTCATGACTAAAACACCAAAAGCAATGGCAACAAAAGCCAAAATTGATGAATGAGATCGCATCAAACTAAAGAACTTCTGCACAACAAAAGAAACTATCATCAGAGTGAACAGACAACCTACAGAATGGAGGAAAATGTTTCCAAGATACCCATCTGACAAAGGTCTAATATCCAGAATCCACAAGGAACTTAAACAACCTTACAGGAAAAAAACCAAACAACTCCATGAAAAAGTGGGCAAAGATTGTGAATAGACACTTCTCAAAAGAAGACATTTATATGGCCAATAAACATATGAACAAAAGCTCATCATCACTGATCATTAGAGAAATGCAAATGAAAACCACAATGAGACACAATCTCATGCCAATTAGAATGGTTATTATTAAAAAGTCAGGAAACAACAGCTGCTGGTGAAATGTATGTTTTATAATTTATATTTTCTATAAAAATCTGAATGTGACAGAAATATTAACTCAAATAATTTTTTGTCTCACTAATTTTGAATTGTATGATTCAACTTTCTTAGTATACAATACATAAGATAGATTCGAAAATTTATCCAGTGATCAGTTCTTCAAAGTTTGGGATACAGGGGAATTGAAGGTGTTGCTGGATATCAGACAAATCTCATATAAATGACTTAGATTTTTTCAGTCTTGAATTTCTTCCAGCTCTTGCTATTTGTTCTGCACCAGCCAATACAACAAAGATTTTTGTGTAAGCCTGAGCAGTACCACCATCTAGAGGTAAAGCCTCACTCCTTCCAACTCTTCCAGACTTGAAGAAAGTATGAAGGGATAGGATGTCACTGCTAGCTTCTTGTGTGGCTATTAAAAGTTTCAAATGACCACTACTGGAACTGCAAACAAGTTAATTTTGTATAGGATAAATTTTGATCATTGTAGGGTAGGAGATAAAAGTTTTGCAGAAAAAAAGGCCTCTCTGTACCTTCTTTTGATAGACTATTTCTGAACAACCTGCCCAGATGTGACCTTCATGCTGATGAATTGGCTATATCTTTTTTCAAGCAGTAGACAATTTGGTAATGCACTGCTTTGTATCTGCTTCCATTCTTCTCCCTTTAACCTCCTGCCCATTTTCCTCACTCTTTTTGTCCTAGCTATGCACTTCCCAATAAAGTATTAGCCTTAGCCTTCACTGCAATATATATTTTTTAGCGAATCCCAGGTTAGGAAATACTAACTAAAAGTAGAAATCAGGTAATCAACCAGAGGACTAGAGATGAGTGTAGTAAAAAATGAAAATGTGAGAGACATGATAGAATTGGGAAAAACGGGGGCATAAAGAAATTGAAGGTCTCTTCAAAATCAAAACACAGTTATATTTATTACTGGATGTGAGGGATTTTCAAATTATGCTGAATAGTTGAAGTATTTTTTTAAAAAAACTATATAGCAGCATTGAGTATGTAGAATAAAGTCTGTGGTCTATCTATTCTTTACCCATTGGGTTTCATGATAGATGGGGTCTATTAGAATAAGCTGTTTTGTTTTGTTTGTATAATAATCTAGATTGCTATAAGAGAAGCAAAGCCTCACTTATGTACCAGGAACCAATTCATCCTAGGTGCAGAAAATATTATTCAGTGGAACTTTAAATAATCAGGTCAGTTTATTTACAATAGGTAGAAGGTTTCCAAAAAGAGACTGAGAATTGTGTATAAGCACGAAGTATAAAAAAATTAGAAAAATGATTACAGCTTCTGCTGTAGTACCCAAGCTGATAGGAAAGAGTGGCATAAATGGAAGGAAACTACCAAAATGACTAACTTTCAAAATATTTTTGTTTATTTGGTGTATTTAGGATTGACTGATCCCAAGCAGGATGACATGATCTCAAATATGTGGGCTACCTGAGACAGTAAGAGGGTAATGATTGGTGTAGGCTGAATAAGGCTGAATCCTGTATTCTGCTTTGCAGTTAATGCCTTAAGAATGGGTTCTCCAAAATATTTTATAAATAAGAATTTTAAAAGAGGGGCAACTGGTCAGAATAACCTAAGGTAAGTATGTAAGCTGATTACTGATATTATGCTATCATATTCATAGTTATACAATTTTGCCTTAAGTGTAGGCTAGTAGATAGCACCTTGATTATAAGAAATTCATAGTGGATGATTGTAGGGGTTGTTTCCTTAGCAATGATCCTGTAGAGGTTGTTACTCTAAAACTTTAATAACCTCTTTCAGAATTTGCTTTACAATATGCAGCATCTACAAGCATGTGATAATGTTTCTTTCACTTTTTATCTAATTTAGCTCACATTCACTTTGAGCAAACAGAACATTCATTATTTCTTCATTTCTCTTTAAGATAAGCCTCTCAGCATTACCTAAATCACCATCATTGTGTCCATTATTATTTTTACTTTTTTCATTTGTTTGCCTTTCAGGAACACTCTCTTTAGTCTTATTGTTATCAGTTCCAAAGTTTTCAGGTTTACTATCTGCTACACTATCTGATTCATCATTCAGCTTGCTCCTGTATTATCAGGAAACACATTATTAATTTTATTGTTCTGTTTCTCCGGGCTGACATATTTAACAGGATCTGATAAAATTTTCTTTCTTCCTTCCAGATGAAGCCTCACAATGCTCTTTGCTAGTAATAACTTACTTGTTAAATCAATTCATTCATTACGATTGAGTTTGCTGGACTCAGGGTGGGAATTTGATTACCAAAAGACAGAGTTGTGTTTCTAAACCCCTATATGACTATAATTAAAATTTATGGCATCATTCTCAGGTAATTAAATATCTGCTTAGTGTTAAAGCTTAATACACTATCTTTTCATTATCTTACTTTTCTAATTTATATAGCATTTGATGTGTGTTGTGGCTTTGTTTAGATTGGTTATCAGTGGTTGTCACCAGGCTAGTCTGATGTTTGTAATTGATTCAACAATTTAACTTATAGTATTGGAGGGACTAAAATATTGTAGTCACTTTTTTAGCGTATTTGTTATACATTCAGTTGCAAAAGTCATTGTCTAGGAAGATGTTAAAATCAAATTAATTAATTTATTAAATATATTTAATAACTGATTTCTATGTAGTATGCACTGTATAATGTATAAAAATGTGAACATTGAAAAACATAATCTATTTTCTCTTTGAAAGGGGATGGTCATTCAGGTAAATGAGGATGAAGTGCTCTGACAGGCTTTTCATTGAAAGTAAGAAAGGAATATTTGGAGTTGTCAAATCTGCTGTGCTTGTGGGACATTCATGTAGGGAGTTTTCAGAAAGAGTTGCATATATTCTTTTGGAAATCTATGTAGATGTCTGAGCCAGACCTAAAAACCTGCAATTTATTATCCTCATTCTGATAGTTATTGTTAGGAGAGAGAATGCAGTCTCTTGGGTAGCATATGTAATTTGAGAGAATAGTAGGAGAGAATAGTAGGACTATTGAACTCTGGAAAACACACGGTTTTACATTTCTTTCAATTTTGCTATAAGTTTATTTAAACCAATGAACACAGTAAAAGGATACCTTGAAGCACACAAAAAAGTTTACAGAGAATATAGAACCTTCTATTGGTAATATTTTCTGTGATGAAAATCCAAAACGTATTTTAGTAGAGTTTTTTTTTTTTTTTTTTTTTTTTAAGATGGAGAGTTCTAAATTGATTTCACTGATGATTGCAGACAGCCTGTAATGAAGAAGGGGATAAGGTTCAAAGTACAAAAGATGGGCAAAGAGTGAGTTTAATGTTAAATTAGCATGAGATTTACCTCTTATTTGTATTAATTGGCTCTAGAAACGTTATGTGCTGATAGGTCTAATAAGCAAATCATTACACAAACTAAACAACATACTGATGCATTAAGAGGTGTTTAATAATAGAGTCACTATAACTACAACTCTGTTATTCTTTATTTCTTTGAGAGAATGTAACCTAATTAAGACCGAAAGGAGTACTTTGTTTAACTTTATTTCCTCCATTATTTCCATACTATCTTGACCTTTATAGGTGAACAAAATTTGTTAATTGTTATGAACTACTAACTGATAAGTAACAATTGTCCGTTTCTTATCTAATTTTAAGTTAAATATTAAAAGATTTTTGTTGTATATGTGGTGCATATGTGTGCATGAGCAACTATGAGTGTTAAAGCACACCAATCTCTAGGAGATAAAGAGATGCTATTTCATATGCTCCACCAATAAAATGCATTTCTTTCTTTTTTTTTTTTTTTTTAATTTTACGTTAAGCTCTGGGATACATGTGCAGAACGTGCATGTTTGTTACCTAGGTATAAATGTGCCACGGTGGTTTGCTGCACCTATTGACCCGTCCTCTAAGTTCCCTCCCCTCGCCCACCACCCCCCAACAGGCCTTGGTGTATGCTGTTCCCCTCTCTGTGTCCGTGCATTCTCATTGTTCAATGCCCAATTATGAGTGAGAACATGTGGTGTTTGGTTTTCTGTTCCTGTGTTAGTTTGCTGAGGAGGATGGCTTCCAGTTTCATCCACGTCCCTGAAAAGGACATGATCACATTCATTTTTAAGACTGTGTAGTATTCCATGGTGTATATGCACCACATTTTGTTTAGCCAGTCTATGATTGTGGGCACTTGGGTTGGTTCTATGACTTTGCTATTGTAAATAGTGCTGCAATAAACATATGTGTGCGTGTGTCTTTATAGTAAAATGATTTCTATTCCTTTGGTATATACCCAGCAATGGGATTGCTGGGTCAAATGGTATTTCTGGTTCTAGATCATTGAGGAATCACCATACTGTCTTCCACAATGGTTGAACTAATTTACATTCCCACCAACAGTGTAAAAGCGTTCCTACTTCTCCATAGCCTTGCCAGCATCTATTGTTTCTTGACGTTTTAATAATCACCATACTTACTGGCATGAGATGGTATTTCATTGTGATTTTGATTTGCATTTCTCTAATGATCAGTAATATTGAGCTTTTTTCATATGACTGTTGGCCACATAAATGTCTTCTTTTGAGAAGTGTATGTTCATATCCTTCACCCACTTTTGATGTGGTTGTTTGTATTTTTTCTTGTAAATTTGTTTACGCTTCTTGTAAATTCTGTATGTTAGAGCTTTGTCAGATGGGTAGATTGCAAAATTTTTCTCCCATTCTGTGAGTTGCCTGTTCACTCTGATGATAGTTTCTTTCTGCTTTGCAGAAACTCTTCAGTTTAATTAGATCCCATTTGTCAATGTTGGCTTTTGTTGCAATCGCTTTTGGCATTTTTGTCATGAAATCTTTGCCCATGCCTATGTACTGAATGGTATTGCCTAGATTTTCTTCTAGGGTTTTCATAGTTTTGGGCTTCACGTTTAAGTCTTTAATGCATCTCGAGTAAATTTTTGTATAAGGTGTAAGGAAGGGGCCCAATTTCAGTTTTCTGCATATGACTATCCAGTTTTTCCAGTACTATTTATTGAATAGCAGATCCTTTCTCCATTGCTTGTTTTTGTCAGGGTTGTTGAATGTCAGATGGTTGTAGATGTGTGGTGTTATTTCTGAGGTCTCTATTCTGTTGTATTGAGGAAGGTATATGGTCTTTAATATCTCCCCAGATAAACTGTGGTTCCTCTGTATTTGTTTTGCCATATCATTTATGTATAATAAAAATGTTACCCTACTAAGTGTTTGTATAAATTATTGCATATAGGTCAGTAATCTGTCTCACAAGTAAGGAGACATCCACAAATATTGGATGGTGTATCTACTGAATTTCACAGGAGACACAATGAAATATTGGAAGGATGCTAAAACTTACGTTTATTGTTCTTTTTGTTTTTAGGCTAAATTGACAAATTAGAATGCATTACTAAATTATTCAAGCAATCAATTGCTGAGTGGGTAATCCATTTCATTTAGAAATGTGCAATAACAAACAATGTGGTGGGTTACTTAAATTCAGTGTAAGCTTAAGGCTTTTACGCCAGATGAGGCACATTCCTTTGTCTTCTGTACCTCCCAAGATACTAATTAAATAAGGATATAGAAATAAAGGAATAAGTACATAATGAATAAGAAGAGTCCATAAACAAATGAAGGATTTTACAGTATTTCAGAGAGAGAGAGAGAGAAGTGAGAGAGACTAGCACTAGAGTAGAATTGAAACAGATACTAGCAACAAAATTACAAAGAATATGGTTCAATGATGCCTACTAAGATAAAAATGAAGTCTGCTCAAGAGGACTCAGAGAGAATCTGGGTTCAGTGTCAGGAGGTCAGGAGAAGGTTGTAATAAAATTCATGTTAAAACCAAAGGAAGCAACTTAAAATATGTATTTTAAAACCGTCTTTAATCTTCCTTGCTGTCTCCACCAGGAGCGTACATAGATTATGGACCCTGCATTATCCTCAATCTAGCTATGAGGTGAATGACTGTAAAAAGGCCTCCCTATTCTCGCATTTGTGGTGTCATTATGGTATGCCCATAACTCAACAGGATTTAAACACTCTAATCATAAAGTGAATTTTTCCTGTTCTTTTCCAAAAGTGATAGCTAGAAAGCCCACAGTTGTTAGCATTCTCATTCAGAGAAATGATCTAACCTGTAACAGATCCAGTTACAGGACAGAAAAGAAAAAACATTCTTGAGTTTTACGTATGAGGCAAGAAGAATGAAATATTCTCATGCTTACTGAAGAATCTTATGCAGTAAAAACTAACCAAACAAAAAGGAAAAACTAAAGCAAAGCTAAAAGTGAAAGTAAAAGCCAAGCCAAAAATAAACAAAGATAATTTAGGAAAATAAGAAGTTTAAAATACCCTACATTTAAATCTAATCAATACGGTCAGATATTTGAAAAACATACATTTCTTAAACAACAAGACACCATGGAAAATAAAAATAAAGTAAAGCAAGTTTAAAAATTCTCAGAAACTAAAAAATGTAATTTCTACTTTGGAAAGAAATAAAAGCTGTAGGCAATATGCATACTTTAAAAATTCCATAAAATGGAGAGAATGATGTTAAAGGAAAGCCTATGAAATAAAATAATAAAGTCTAGAAGCTGTACAGTCTTAAGTGTCAGTTTGGATGCTTTCAATTGCTTATAGAGCAAATCTGAGGAGCTCATTTGAAGTGAATAAAATAATTAAAAACAAATTGTATCCATACACGTTTGTAAAATTTTAAAACGCAAAATACAAAGAGAAAATCCTTGAAACTGAGAGAGGAGAAAAAATACATTTTGATCATGAGAATCAAACTAACCTCAGAAAACAATGGATAGTACAGATACCAATATCTTGCTATCAAAGTTCTGATAGAAAAGATACTTTGGAGGCCATTGTCTACAATTCTGTTCTGACCCAAATTGTCAGTCAACTGTGAGGTCATAGGGGATGTTTTCACATTTAAAGGGCAAATAAAACTTACCTCCCACAGAATGCAAACTAGTACAGCCACTATCGAAAATCATGGGGATTCCTTAAAGAACTAAAAGTAGAACTACTATTTTATCCAGCAATCCCACTACTGGGTATCTACCCTGAGAAAAAGAAATCATTATTTCAAAAAGATACTTGCATATGCAAACTTATAGCAGCACAATTCACAATTGCAAAATTGTGAAACCAACCCAAATGCCCATCAATCAACAAGTCAACGATAAAGATACTGTATACACACACATACACACACACACACACACACACACGATGGGATCCTACGCAGCCATAAAAAGGAATGAATTAACAGCATTTGCAGTGACCTGGATGGGACTGGAGACTATTATTCTAAGTGAAGTAACTCAGGAATGGAAAATCAAACATCATATGTTCTCACTGATATGTGGAAGCTAACCTATGAGGAAACAAAGCCATAAGAATAATACAATGGACTTTGAGGACTTGTGGGGAAGAGTAGGAGAGAGGGCAAGGAATAAAACACTACTAATATGGCCCAGTGTATACTGCTCAGTTGATGAGTACACTAAAATCTCACGAATCACTGCTAAAGAACTTACTCATGTAACCAAATACCACCTGTACCCTCATAACTTATGGAAATAAAAATTAAAATTAAATTAAAAAAAAAACTTACCTCTCACAAACTTGTTTATGCTCTATCAGAATTGGCGGGGGGGAGCACAGGGAAACAAAATAAAAGGCATGTGGCATGGGAAACAATGACTCTGACATAGAGAATGGGACAAATTATTTTAATAGCTTAGTGGGCATCGTCTCCAAATCACACAGGAGGCTTCAATAGGGAAATTTCTAAGATATAAGAAATCTAGATAAAACATTAAGTGTGATCGATAGCTGAGGTAAAAAAAGATATTGATGAAGGCACAAAAATAAAAACATAAGAAGAAAAGCAATCACAAACTCCAGTAAATATATCTATGTATAAAAGTCACAGTTCAAACAAGAAGCAGCATAAAAGATGTGGTGGGGAGATAAAATTGGAAGAGGTACAACTAAATGAAAATATTTGTCTTTGAAGCTAGGAATATTCATATTTGAGTGTCAATCCATTGATAATAATTACCATATACAAATAAAACTAGAAAATTTAAACTACTTGGATATAATTAAACATAATTATATAGTAAAATTAATGCAAAAATTATATTGCTTCATAATTTTAGTTACTCTAAAGACACAGAGCAGGAAAAACTATTTTCAATATTGAACAGAATGTAAATTAAAACCTTTGGCACTGCTAAAGTAAAATTGTTGTTGATAGAGATTGGGGGATTGAGATTTTACAAAAATTTCTTCAGGAAAGGCTTGAAATTCTGTTGGCAGGTGATTGAGATAGACATAAAATTCTGTGTGCTAATTTCAAAGTTGAAACCATAATCCATTAATAAAAATATCAGTCAAGAGGGAAGAAGAATAAGATAAAGTAAGCCTTATAACTCTTATGTTTCATCGGAAGGAGTCAATGCAAATTTTCTCATGTTGATAAATGAAGGAATGGAGAAATCATGTCAAATAAATATAGAACAATGTTAAGTAAGAGTTTGAGAAGCTGCAATTAGAATGGGAAAGGGGCATTTTGCAGAGATAAACTTTTGTCCTCCTGGTTTATTTATTTTCATTTTGTTCATGGGAAAAATACAATTTTCAAATCCTCAAGCCTCAATATAGTACCATTCAGTTCTAATGTATCAATGAAACGGGAACAGAAGTGAAGTGGACCTCTGGCCCATAAACAGTTCCCCAAGGTTCTCATAATTGTTTTTCTACCCTTGCATGGCAGGCAGAACTATAAGGATGGCCACCAACCACAGGAGCTCAGTTAAGAACATCCACATCAGTCTTCAAATGAGAAAAAAAACAACAACAAAACATTTTATCCATTAAACTGAAGGAATTCGAGGATTGCATTTTAAACCAACTAGACATAATTGCACTGATTAATTTAGAATACAAAGGGATTACATATTTATCATAAACTCTTCCAAGAATGAATAATATCCTTTTTAATGTATCCCTCTGACAATGTTTTCCACAATGTCAATGAAAGCAAAAAGAAATCTTTGCTCTTATTTATTTAAAGGTTAAACTTGCAAGCAATGTAATTTTCTGAATATGCTTACATGCATCATGTCAGGTCTCAGAATTGTGTGATACTGAAAGCCTATAATATCAACTTCTTTGACAATTATACTATCTACATTTTATAATAAATTAGGATGTGTATGTATGTATCTGCATACTTAAACGCACCCAAAATGTTCTAAAACCATGAACTCAATAACACTGTGTACTTACAAGTGAGGGCTTTCTTTCACAATATCTAAGATAAGGCCATGTATTTAGCAAAAAATAGATTGAATTAAAGAGGCTACCCCAAAACACGTATCTCAAATAACATGATTTCAAACACAAGGAACACCACATGGGTACATTGAAGACCACACAAAAATTCATTTAAAAAACAAGTTAAACTGATGAACTATAATGATGCTGCAAAACTGTTCTATTAATAAAGAATGTGAAAGACATGTTTTTAAATACATATTTTCAAAACCATAGATGGTTATTAATTATTCTGCAATGCACTCTCGCATATTACTAAGCCTACTTCAATATCCATACAACATATTAACTTTTCACCACCCCATCCAAATTTCACCTAACTAAAAAGAAGTAGTACTTGCGACTATTTTGTTTACAAAGTGTAAAAAAATCGAGTGTGTATTGGTCATATTTTTCTGCATACTGAACTCACACAGAACAGTGGCTTAAAGTAACAATCATTTTATCTAGCACATAATTCTGTGGCTCAGCCATGTGATCCTGCTGAGAAAGTGCAGCTGATCTCTGCTGGGTTTTCTCATGCGTCTATTGCCAGACTGTAAGGGTAGCCAAGAGAAAGGACTGGTAGGCCCAAAGTCAGGCAAGCAAGTTTTGTTGTCCTGCCAGGCTGCTGCTTGACAAGCAGAGGAAGGCAGCCTGGCTTACAGACTATAGGAGGGCTTTATAGGGCGAGGAACTGGATCGGAGTGTGGGGACTGAGTCCGGGTTCCAGGTGTCCTAACCGCATCCTGGAGACGTTTGTTGCCACCGTGTTATGCAAGGTGGGTAGGTGTTCTGTCGGCAACCAAGAACCGGCTTCCAGTTCAGCTGAAGTCTTTTGAACAAACAGTTACTGGAAGGGTCAGTGAGGGGGTAGGGGCTACTTCTAGCCTGGGGAAGCTGTTGGGGGGGGCGGTCACAAAGGACTGCATTAGAAGACTTATGGGAAAGGAGGGGACTAGTCTAGTTGGGTTGACCCTAACATTCCAGCCTTCTAACAGATAATAGAAAACGGGCATTGTTCTCATCAGGCTGTTTCAAGATCTCCTGAGACTTATTCACTACCATGAGAACAGTAACGGGGAAACTGTCCCCATGATTCAATTATCTCTACCTGTCCCCACGCTTGACACATAGGGATTATTACAATTCAAGGTGAGATTTGGGTGAGGACACAGCCAAACCACATCAGCTCTTTACTCGTTTCATGACTGTCTATTACAGTTATCATTTGTAAGCAGTGTCAGAGACACTACATATTCAGTGACAACAGAAAAAAAATCTTTGTGACCTCATGGAGCTAATTTTTTTAACATGGAAAAGAGAATATAAAGTTGCAAACAACTGAATTACAAAGGAATTTTTCAGATTTTGCTGGGAAGATTTTTGGCTTACTATATCTGAAAATACCTACATTTTCAATTTATTTGAGGATATAAAATTTATAGGTACTACTTTTGTGATGTTTAATGTCAGATACTTCCTTATGGCAATATATTTTCCTCTGTACCCCTAGTCCTTTGCTAAAGAGGGGAATGCAAGTTTCTGTATTATAAGCCTATAGTACTTGTGTGCCAATGAGAAGTAAAATGTATTAAGTAGTTTAGAATCCTGCGGTACCCCTTAAGGTTTCTTTCTTCTATTATAATATTATGACACCAATGTCTGGTAGTAAATACATGTGCAAATATAGTGAGATTATTCTTGTTCTCTAAAATAGCTTATAATAATTATATTTAAATATCTTGTTCTTTCTGTATTGGTCAGATAGTTGAAATGCATACTTGTTCTGAGAAAGGATCTATAAATTAGGGAACTTTGAATAAAGGATGACATCAGTATTTTTTTTTTTATACGATAGAAATGTTAGTAGTTCATTTCTGCAGAACTTAATTTGTTTAGCTTAAAAACACAAGATATTTCACTTTGAATATTTGTGAAAATTAAGAGCAATCATTAAAATAGGCATACTCTGGTGTTTTTGTAAATATCAAACATAAATATGACACATGGTAGCTCTATTTATAATTCCAAAACTTGGAAGCAACCATATTGTTTTTTAATAGATGTGTGGATAAACAAACGGATAAATTCATACAATATAATATTATCTAGCGATAAAAAGGAATGAACTATTAAACCACAAAAATACATGGAAGAAAATTAAATGTATATTACAGGTGAAAGAGATTAGTCTAAAAAGGCTAAGTACAGTATGATTCTCAAATATATGACATTATGGTAAACGCAAAAGACAGTAAAAAGGTCAGAGGTTTCCAGGGGCTTTATGAAGAGGGTATGAGAGGTGAGAGATGGGGCACAGAGCATTTTCAGGGCAATGAAACGATTCTACATGATGCTGTACAGATAGATATGTAATATTATACATTTGTCACAGCTGTAGAATGTACAACTTAAGAGTGAACACTAACACAAACTGTGGATTTTCCTTGATAAACTTGTAATAATATTGGCTCATGAAGTACAAAAAATGTACCACACTAATGCAAAATCTTGATAATGGGGGAAACTCTGTGTATGTGTGCATATGTATGTTCATTCGGTGGGAGAACGTATATGGAAAATGCAATCTTTGCTCAGTTTTTTTGGAAACTTAAAACTAGTTTAAAAGAATAAAGTATATTTTATTTTATTTTTATTTATTTATTTATTTATTTAGAGACAGAGTCTCGCTCTTTCACCCAGGCTGTAGTGCAGTGGTGCAATCTTGGCTTACTGCAAGCTCCACCTCCTGGGTTCATGCGATTCTCCTGTCTCAGTCTCCCGAGTAGCTAGGACTACAGGTGCCCACAACCACGACCAGCTAATTTTTTGTATTTTTAGTGGAGACAGGGTTTCACCATGTTAGCCAGGATGGCCTCGATCTCCTGACCTCGTCATCCGCCCGCTTCGGCCTCCCAAAGTGCTGGGCTTACAGGCGTGAGCCACCGCACCCGGCCAAGAATACAGTATATTTTAAAAAATAAGAATTTATATAACAACCCACTGGCAAAGTAAAATTAACATGAGAAGAAACTAATACAAAAGAAAAGTGTAATCAAATGTTAGAAACTCTTATGTTACGTGGGAAATACAATGGCTCCTATTTGTCTTCATATTGTGCAGGTTCTTATTTATTTTGCACCTCTATTAGAAAAGTATCATTCTTAATAAGAGGATTAAAACATAATTCTTTCACCTTGGAGCACAAAATATTACTTCACAGGGATTAATTCAAAGTGTTAGCTACTCAAAACTGCTGTTACCATAGTATTTCTAATAGTTACTCAGCTGGTACTACTATCAACAAGGATGATGATGACAGTGATAATGATAACATTAATATTGATTTAGCTGATAGGGAGCAGGTGGTTTATAGGTCCGTTTTCATGACTAATCTTATTTTATTCTAACAACTCTGTGGTGCCAATCTTTACAGAAAGAGAAAAAAAAAAAGAGAAAAGAATGGAGTCTTTAAAATGTATGGCAGTTTGCTCAAAGGATTTGGTGGATGGTCTCTCCAATTAAAAATTCAATTTCACATGCTTTATTCGAGACAAAAACACCTTTTTGTTGATATAATTTATTTAAGAGATTATGCTATTTAAAACTTTGTATTTATATATATGAACAGACACTGAGAAACGTAGCCTGAGCTTAGAATGAGAAATTTTAATGGATGAGATAATAATATAATATCTTCATTAAACATAGATAAAAAATATCAGCAGAACTTGAAAAGATGTCTTCAAAATCTGCAAATGTCTTGACCTTGTTAGATTAAGAATTTTAATACATCCTTCGTAAGGAAATTTTTTTTTAACTTACATTATATTCTGTAGATCACATTATATCACTTAAAATATTGGTTTATAGTCCCTTTGCTTTTAAGGAAATATAAATACATATCTATATTTTATAAAATTATTGTTTTAAATATATACATATATCATGATAAATGTGTGATATGGTAATAGTACATATTGTTTTGTATAATGTTTCTTTATAAGTGAGATATTAACACTTCTCTTTTCATAATTATCTACCTCTCATATTTGCAAAAATAGCTGCCCAATATTTCAATTAAACCATGAAAAATATTATTGTCATTTTTTTTAAAAAGTAGGGATTCTGTCTTATACAATTTCAAACCATCCTCCTTTAATTATATTTTTAATCTCTAGAAAGTTTCAAGAGAGATAGTATTAGCTCATAGGGAAACTAAATATACTAATAATGTTAGAATTGTCAAACTTTTTAAACGTTATACATTCTGTAGCTGTGTCTGCTTCAAAATTATAGCTGCATGTCGTAAATGTAAAGAAAAATACAATATTAGAGCATTTCCCAGTACTAAGATATATCATTTAGATGGGATTTCTGTTCTGTAAATTGAATCAAAGCATTTACAAAATAGTGTTTTCGTACTCGTATTGATGGATGTGAATGAATTCTTTATCATTGTTGCTATTGTACCATAGTAGAGAAATCCAAACAGATAGATACAATTTTCTCTAAGAACAAGATCAATTTCACTTTTTGGCAGTTTCTAAATTGTGTTTGTCAATTGTTAGTTGAAATTATGGAGATAGATGATCACTGTTCTTGACCTTTCATTATTCTAAGGCCATGGTGTGAAGGAGCAGGTTTCTGCTGTACAGTTCTCTTGCTTTGTTTCAATTTACAGGATATAAGGGTTATTTTTCAAAGCACACAGTGAAATAACTGTCTGTGAAGGCTTCTGGAACTCCCACACTTAAATTTTAGATATTTCTAACTTCTGGATTTTTACAAGTCTTTTCATACTATTATTCTTATTTAGGGATACCTTTGTTTTAATTATATTATATAGACAGATTGCTTGATATAATTGCACCTGGTCATTTCACTTATGATACTTATATTGAATTTATTTAATTAAATAAGATTTCCTATGTAGTCAATATCTTAACAAAGTGTTTCAATCTTAGATTTTTAGCAGCAAAAATACTTCCAGATAAATTAAATCTCAAAATTATTAACTTAATTGTTATACAGATTTTTTAAATCAGAAATTATTGCAAAAATTAATTAATGGCGATCCTGAAACAATGCTGTAAACTTTCATAAACAAGTTTAATTTGGGCTGACCTTGCAGCTGTGGAACATGTTTGTATTGTAATCTATGTTGCTGAAATAAGTTCAATGTGAATGTACTGGTATCACCCGGTCGTCTATAACCATAAGGATAAAAATATAAATAAACCACTAGTTATTTAAAGATTTCAGACTCATGAACCTACACTTAATTTTTAAGGGACACATGTCACCATTCCTTCTGCCCTTGCACACCCCAAACACACACACCCATACACACTGAAAGGATACTTTGAAGAGAAACATTCTATACCCTTCTGTGAACAATACATACTCATAACTCACTTCCTACAGAAAACTGATACACTCGCAATGTCAGAAGTTCCAATTTACATTGCAAAGGCAGACCAGCTGACCTCTTATTTTAAGGTTTGAGGGTTGTTTCAGACGGACTCTATTTTCTTAAAAGTATTTTCCTTTTATATTGAAATCATCCAATTATTTCTTGGATTAGTTATCCTTTTTCTAAGAACTTCTGTAAGTTTAAGATACCCCCAGGTAATGTTCTTATTTGTTTCCATCCATTTTCATTTTGGGTACAGAATTATTATCATATACTTCAAAAATTACCCAGAAATAAGAGTTCCATGTCCTGAAGCATCTAGCATAAGACAATTTTTGGATGTCAGAAAGTACCATCTAGTCATCACCTCTAACACCCTCTAATGACAATAGAGACCATTACAAACTTTGTAAAGACTGTTACAATAGAAAGTAGTGATCTTAGGTTGAGATTTAAACTTTCTTAGCTAAAGGTCTATTTTTTTATGACATCATTATTTTTAAATGTCTACATTTATGTTGCAGTTTTGTATCACTACATTGTTGACCATACCTTAAGCCTTAAATGGTATTTATCGTGGTTCTCAGTGTTAGCAAACAGACAAGGATGAAAAACTTCCTCCAAACTAATAGAAGAGAAAACAACGATTTTATCTAGATAGAGTCCAAACTCAGAGCACCTGTGTTCTTCTCACCCATTCAGTTCATTATAGCTTCTCTTTTTCATGTGCTGTGAAAAGCTAATAAAATTTAGTTATCTTTTGACTCTGGTTATTCATGGATCATCATCTCAAGCAAATTCTTCTGGGACAGCAATCATTATCATTCTCACCATAAACTTTTTAAAAGATCATGTGATTTGTGCTGCTTTGCCCTCTACAGAGTAGATTATTGGAGGACAATATCTGGTTTGCTTTATTATCATCTCTGTTTCTTTTTGAATAATCAGCCATGCTAACCCGTTATCTCTCACATAATAAGAAGTTAATTAATATGTCCAAGAAATGGGAGGACTCTTGAAAAGTTTCATTCCACATTTGTTTTCAATAGACCTACATCTCAACTGTTACAGAGGCTGTTTTCTAATTGTCAGAATCACTCCCCAATAAGTTTATAAGAAACAAAAGCTTTTTACTTCTAATTCAATAAAGAATTGACTAAAGAAAATTATGTTAGCTCAATTTATTTGTTATTATATTTTTAAAAATCTAGTATATGCTAAAAAGAAATCTATTATGTTTTAGTCTTTTCAATTTATGCTTCTAACTTTTACTTATGTGCAAGCTTTTCTATTTATATTTGTGTTCTTATTTTTATGTATGTGCATAATAGAAAGCAAAATGTATTGTATGCTTTCAATGATATTTATGTTCCCTTTACACTAAGTAGCTATTGAAAAATGAAGAAAGCAATGCCTTAAAATGTGGTGAAGGGAAATAGAGAACATGTGAAAAAGGATAAACAAAGTGAAAAGCTATGTACTTTGCTTAGGAGGATCATATAGAAGTATAATATATAACCTCACAGCACCTGAGGAGCATAGTTGACCATTGTTACTGAAACGTCTCTAATTATTAACAAACCAGTTTTTCAGTTAGAAAAGAATGCTTGCCATCAAAACCAAAATTACATATGTATTAAGTAGTAAAATACTCTATAATGAAAAAGATTATATTTAGTATTCTTTCACAAGTTTATTTCTTCTTTTATACAAGTAATATTAGAAACTTTAAACAAGTTTTGTTTGGGCATTTATATTTACTTTAGAAATACTGAGGTAAAAGGAAAAATAATTATAAATTATATCTTAATATATTTCTTTCATTTTAAAAATTCTTAAATGAAGTTTTTGAGCATGGAGATAATAACTTTGTTCTAAATTGTACACAAATCCTTTAGGGCAGGGTTTCCCTAAGATCTCTACCGTTTTAGCATTCTCAGGAGAACGCAATGCTGTGGGGATCTGTAGGAACAAAACAAGCCTCCTGGGGACTATGCTATTCAATAGAACTTTCCCAGTAGAGTAAAACAATACCATTCCATGCTTGCAAACAAGCTCATCACATCAAGGAAAATAAAATATGAAAAGAATATCACATCTTAAATGTGACTAGAAAACACCTACAACTGTCTGCCCAAAGTTATAAAGGGTCACCAGGTGCAATGAATGCTAGTGTTGGTTGAGGAAGGAAGCTAGGCTCTCATGATTACCAAAAGTCTGCCATGCTCATCCAAAAGAGCCGAACCAAATCCTCCTGAACTTGAGGAGTTAAGGTCTGGGTTAAAGGAGAGACAGAGATAATTTTTTAATGTATTTATTGAAGTAAATTGATATAAAATGATGAAGGAAAATAAGTCCAATTAGCCATGAGCATTAAAGCTGGTGGTTTTGATGAATGAACGATATTCTATAAATCAATGCACAAAAGAACCTAATTGGCAATATTTTCCAATTAAAGCAAGTGATCTGCTTCTGTTGACTGGAGACACAGGGAACAATATACAAAGATGATGTATACGAAGCATGAGAGTAAAAGCTAACAGAAATAAAAACCATTTGCTGGTTAAAGTGAGTATGTCCCTAACTCCCACTTAGGGAGAAAATGTCAGAACAAAGTGAAAGAAAAAATAAAAAAGAATACAGAGAAATGTTCAAACAGCCAGAATAAAAAGGATGGAGGTGGGACAGACAAAGATTATTCTGTGGCTCATGCGTGTAGCCCCAGCACTTTGGGAGGCCAAGGTGGGAGGATCACTTGAGGTCAGGAGTTCGAGACCCACCTGGCCAACATGGTGAAACTCTGTCTCTACTAAAAATACAAAAATTAGACTGGCATGGTGGCACACACCTGTAATCCCAGGTACTTAGGAGGCGGAGGCAAGAGAACTGCTGGAACCCGGGAGCCGGAAGTTGTAGTGAACCGAGATCACCCCACTGAACTCCACCCTGGGCAACAGAGCGAGACTCCCTCTCAAAAACAAACAAACAAAATTGTAGTACAATTGAGTGCATCTTCTTCCATTAGGAAAAAGAGACCACAGATAAAAAGAGTATAGTATCTGGAAGTTGTTGAGGAAACAATTGGCAATCTAGAGTTTGATGCTCAAGCAAGATATCATTCAAGATTGACTCAAAATAAAGTTATTTTCAGACATACAACAAACATTTATTATTTATATTTATATGTTATAAAATGGACTTCCTAAAGTATAAACTTGAGTTCACAATGATGGCTGTGTTTGGAAGTAACACAATGGGTAAAAGAAAAATAAACCCATTCATAAATTTTAATAATATTGACCCTGAAAAACACTAACAGTAGCATGTAGCTTATTTAAAGTCAAACAGAAACAGAAGAACCATAAATTCATAACAGAAAGGTTTCAGCTATTAAAGAAAAGTTTACAACAAATGCACTTAGAATCACTATCTAAGGAGTTAGTAAAGGAAGACAGAGACAGAAGACAGACACAGATTTAGAAAGAGGCAGGAAAAGAGATAGTAATTTTACTCTCCAAAAAGATATAATTGAAAAGTCTTCAATTGTCAGGACAATCTTCCCTCTCTTCATCAGTTAAGAAGATTTAACAAGTACATTTTAAAAATCACTTTGAACAGACAAACCCTATCCCATACAAGCTATTAACAATCATAAGAAGAAAGTAGCACAAAACGATTTTAACTTTGTATTGAACTTTAACATACATACAGAAACATTTACATGTCACAATTAATAAATAGTATAAGCTGAGTAGAACTTATATTTACCTGTGGCCACCTCCCTTATTTGCCTTAAATGTGGAAGATTTATCTCCATAAATAAAATACTGGGGAATAAATAAATAAATAAAAATGTGCACACCACAGGGGAATGAAAAAGCTTCAAGAGACCTCTGCCATCCCAATCCAATAAGAGGCAGTGAACTTGCTCACACACCAAACACATTGGTATTACAACCAGCATCTGAGAAAGCTAACGTACGAAGACTCTACATCCAAGGAATTCATGCAGAGTCTTCATCTCTGAAAGCACCGGGAGCCAAATTAGGCTACAAAAAACTATCAATATTAAAGTTATATTCTTAAGGGGGAAATTTTTTTAAAAAACAGTTATATCAAAAATAAATTCAAGAATAATTAGAAAAATAGTCTACTCAAATGAAAAGAAACTAGAAAAATAATTCTGATAATATAAGAGAGTTCTATAACACCTCTAAAAGATCATCCTAGCCCTCCAGCAGTGGATCCAAACCAAGATAAAATCTTTGAAATACCAGATAAAGAATTTAAAAAGGTTGATTATTAAGCTACTCAAGGAGACACCAGAGAAAGGTGAAAACAAACATAAAGAATTTTAAAACAATTCAGAATATGTGTAAAAAATTTCTAAAGAGAGATATTTGAAAGAAAATCCAATCAGAACTTTTAGAAATACAAGACACAGTTAGGGAATAACAATTTACAGTGATTTTTAAAAATTTAATATTAATTTTAAGTTCTGGGGTACATGTGCAGGATGTGCAGGTTTGTTACATAGGTAAACGTGAGCCATGGTGATTTGCTGCACAGATCAACCTATCACCCAGGTATTAAGTCCAGCATCAATTAGTTATTCTTCCTGATGCTCTCCCTTACCCCACTGCCTCCAACAGGCCCCAAAGTGTTGTTCCCCTTACATTTGTCCATGTATTCTCAACCTTCAGTAAGTGAGAACACGCAGTATTTGATTTTATGTCTCTGTTATTTTGCTGAAGATAACGGCTTCTAGCTCCATCCATGTCCCTGCAAAGGGCATAATCTTATTCCTTTTTATGGCTGCATAGTAGTCCATGGTGTATATGTACCACATTTTCTTTATCCAGTCTATCACTGAGGGGTATTTGAGTTGATTCCATGTCTTTGATTTTGTGAATAGTGCTGCAGTGAACATATGTGTGCATATCTTTTTGAAAAAAAATTATATTTATTTGGGTATACACCCAGTAATTAGATTGCTGGATCAAATGGTATTTCTGATTCTAGATCTTTCAGAAATTACCACATTGTCTTCCATAGTTGTTGAAGTAACTTACATTCCCATCAACAGTGTAAAAGCATTCCTTTTTTCTCTGCAACCTCACCAGCATCTGTTCTTTCTTTACTTTTTAAAATTGCATTCTGACTAGCGTGAGATGCTATCTCGTTGTGGTTTAGATTTGCATTTCTCTAACGATCAGTGATGTTAAGTTGTTTTTCATGTTTCTTGGCTGCATAAATGTCTTCTTTTAAGAAGTATCTGTTCATATCTTTTGCCCACATTTAATGGGGTTGTCTTATTCTGGTAAATTTGTCTCTTACGGGATTGGGATGGCAGAGGTCTCTTGAAGGTTTTTCATTCCCTTGCCGTGTGCACATTTTTATTTATTTATTTTTTCCCAGTATTTTATTTACTGAGATAAATCATTCACAGGCAAATACGGGAGGTGGCCACAGGTACAAACTGGCTGTGGCTAAAGCACGTGGGTAAATGCAGTACTCAAATTCTTGTAAATATCCTTGTATACTCTGGATATTAGAACTTTGTTAGATAGATTGCAAAAATTTTCTCTCATACCGTAGGTTGTCTGCTCACTCTGATGAGAGTGTCTTTTGCTGTGCAGAAACTCTTTAATTTGATTAGATCCCATTTGTCAATTTTTGCTTGTGTTGTTATTTCTTTTGGTGTTTTCATCATGAAATCTTTGCTGATGCCTGAATAGGATTGCCTAGATTTGCTTCTAGGGTTTTCATAGTTTTGGGTTTTACATTTAAGTTTTTAATCCATCTTGAGTTAATTTTTGTATAAGGTATAAGGATGGGGCCCAGTTTCAATTTTCTCCATGTGGCTAGCCAGTTCTCCAGCATCATTTATTAAATAAGGAATCCTTTCCTCATTGCTTGTTTTTGTCAGGTTTGTCAAAGATCACATGGTTTTACAT
This sequence comes from Mandrillus leucophaeus, assembly GCF_000951045.1. Lineage (NCBI taxonomy): Eukaryota > Metazoa > Chordata > Mammalia > Primates > Cercopithecidae > Mandrillus > Mandrillus leucophaeus. The sequence goes on from NW_012106753.1 coordinate 1,222,041, forward strand.
GTGAGGTCTAATTTCTGAATCCTCTATTCTGCTCCATTGGTCTGTGAGTCTGTTTCTGTATCAGTACCATGCTGTTTTGGTTACGGTCTGCTTGTAGTGTAGTTTGAAATAGAGTAGAATGATGCCTCCAGCCTTAATCATTTTACTTAGGTTTGTCTTCACTACAGGCTCTTTCATGGTTCCATATGAGTTTTAAAATAGTTTCTTCTAATTATGTGAAGAATGTCAATGGTAGTTTTTAGGAACAGCATTGAATATATAAATTATTTTGGGCAGTATGGCCATTTTAATTTTATTGGTTTTTCCTATTCATGAACATGGAATGTTCTTCCATTTGTTTGTTTCCTCTGTGACTTCCTTGAGCAGTGGTTTGTAGTTCTCCTTGAAGAGCTCCTTTACTTCTCTTGTTAGCTGCATTCATAGGTATTTTATTCTCTTAGTAGCAATTGTGAATGAGAGTTTGTTTATAATTTGGTTCTCTGCATGTCTCTTGGTGGTGTATGGGAATGCTAGTGATATTTTCACATTGATTTTGAATCCTTAGATTTTTTTGAAGTTGCCTATCAGCTTAAGAAGCTTTTGGGCTGAGACTATGGAGTTTCTAGATATAGGGTTATATCATCTGAAAACAAATATAATTTGATTTTTAATTTTATTGAAGGCCTTTTCTGTGTCTATTGAGATAATCATGCAGTTTTTGTCTTTATTTCCGTTTATGTGACTAATTACATTTATTGACTTGCATATGTTGAACAAACTTTTCATCCCAGGGATGAAGCCAACTTGATTATGGTGGATAAACTTTTCATTATGCTGCTGGATTCAGTTTGCCAGTATTTTATTGAGGATGTTTGCATTGATGTTCAGCAGGAATATTAGCCTGAAATTTTCCTTTCATGTTGTATTTCAGCCAGGTTTTTGTATCAGGATGATGCTGGCCCCACAAAGTGAGATAGAGAGGAGTCCCTCCATTTCAATTGTTTGGAATAGTTTTAGTAGAAATGGTACCAGCTCCTCTTTGTTCGTCTGGCAGAATTGTGCTGTAAATTCACCTGGCCCTGGGCTTTTTTTAGTTGGTAGGCTATTTATTAGTGCTTCAATTTCAGAACTCATTATTGGACTATTTGAGGGTTCAATTTCTTCCCTGTTCAGTCTTGGGAGGGTGTATGAGTCTGGGAATTTATGTATTTATTCTAGGTTTTCTAGTTTATGTGCACAGAGCTGTTTACAGTATTCTCTGATGGTTTTTGTCTTTTTGTGGGATCAGTGGTGAAATACCGCTTATCATTTATTATGGTGTCTATTTGATATTTTTTCTCTTTTCTTGTTTATTAGTCTAGCTTGTGGTCTTTTTAATTGATTATATTTAAAAAAACAAGCTCCTGGATCAATTAATTTTAAAGGGTTTTTCCTGTCTCTCTGTCCTTCAGTTTCACTTTGATCTTGGTTATTTCTTGTCTTCTGCTAGTTTTGGGGGATATTTGCTTTTGGTTGTCTGGCTCTTTTAGTTATGATTTTAGGTTGTCAATGTGTGACCCTTCTAGTTTTTGATATCGGCATTTAGTACTATAAATTTTTCTCTTAATACTGCTTTAGCTCTCAGAGATTTTGGTATGTTGTCTCTTTGTTCTTATTAGTTTCAAATAACTTCTTGATTTCTGCCTTAATTTTATTATTTACTCAGGAGTCATTCAGGAGCAGGTTGTTCAATTTCCATGTAATTGTGTGGCATTGAGTTATTTTTTTAATCTTGAGTTCTAATTTGATTATGCTGTGATCTGAGAGACTATTTAATCTTGAGTTCTAATTTGATCGTGCTATGATCTGAGAGACTGTTTATTATTATTTCAGTTCTTTTGCATTTGTTGAGAAGTGTTTTACTTCCCATTTGTGATCAATTTTAGAGTAAATGCCATGTGATAATGACAAGAATGTGCACTCTGTTGTTCTTGGGTGGAGAGTTTTATAGATATCTCTCAGGTCCCCTTGAGCCAGAACTGAGTTCAGGTGTTGAATATCTTGACTTTTTGTCTCTGTGATCTGTCTAATATTGTCAGTGGAGTGTTAATAATCCTATTATTATTGTGTGGGTGTCTAAGTCTCTTCATAGGTCTTTAAGAACTTGCTTAATGAATCTGGGTGTTCCTGTATTGGAGATATGTGTGTGTGTGTGTGTGTGTGTGTGTGTATGTGTGTATGTGTGTGTGTGTGTGTGTATATAAACTATATATTCAATGATATATAATATATAATACATATCAATTCAACAAGAAGAGTAT